>NC_132878.1:51286084-51586084 GCF_030463535.1 Salminus brasiliensis | reverse complement strand
TCCAAAGACTGTACCCTAATCTTAAAATGTGGTCTGATTGTTTTCTAACTAAACTAATAACACACAATTTATGTATTTAACTGAGCACAATGTTCACACTGCAGGCTAGAAAAAGTACGTGAATCCCTTGATATTAATAACCTGTAGATGCCACTTTAGCTGCAGTCACCTTCTGTCCTGTAGCCCACGTTCCTGTAGCTTCTTACACAACTTTTGTGTTTTTTACACGACTTTTGGGCCATACCATGATGTTCTTTCCACCATCCCTGATAGCAACAGGTTAGCGGACCACTGTTGGCCCACCAACAGCAAAGCCGACGATCCACTGGCATTTTGTTCAGCGTTTTCTGGGGGGTATTAGACAAAATGTTTTCCAACATCAATGAAATTTGCTTATATTCCATTATTTCTTTCTTTTGTTGTTCTTTCAATACTTTTGAAGTATTGTTTTATATCAGTACATGGTCGTTATTGTTTTCCAGTTGTTTGTAACATTTGTCTTGGTTTGTTGTCTAAAATAAAAGTGAATTTAAAATCTAACTGAGAAGATCACAGGAAAACAAGTTAGATCTCGGAGGTCCAAGGGTGGACCAGCAGTGGCAGACAGTCAGTGGGGTGCCGACCTTATCAAGCAAGCAGACTGATATATGCTGTCTATCTGAGATGCTTCACAGTTGGGTTGAGGGTAGGAGGTGTTAGTTATCTTTTGGTGTTAGTGTGCAGTGTTCTTTTTCCTACAAACATAGTGTTGTGCCTTTGTTCTAAGATGTTCATAGAACATCTTCCCAGAACTTTTTGTGGAACCTGAGATGGGCCGCTATGATTTTGGACAGCAGTGGCTTCTTCCATAGTGTTTCTCCATGGACACCTCATTCAGTGGTTTTTTAATATTGGACACGTGAATGTTTGAGGTTTAGCTGCACCGTGATGCACCGTTAAACCGTGATTGTTTGGACTGTCAGCAGCTTTGCATGTGTGTGTCTGTGTGAGTATATGTGGGGGTGTATGCAAGTGTGTGTGCGTGTATGTGTGCTTGAGATGAGGGAAGTCATGTTTATACGAATGAAAGCACAGCATTGCAAGGACAATGACCACACAAGATCACTTGGCAGGAGCTTCACACACACACACACACACACACACACAATCTACTCATGTATGCTGTGCACATGCTGCCTTACTAAAACAGATTCCTGAATGCAGGTTCAGTAAAGACAGAGTGTGTGTGTGTGTGTGTTTGGTGGAGTGTGTGGGTGGAGGGATAACGGTGGTTAAATAGTTGTAAGTGGTGTTTTAGACTGTGTGAGTCAGTCATTAGGCCCGTAAAAAACAGGAGAAGGGAAAGCCCCATTGTTGACTATCACTCACTCTCTAACTTACACACATACACACACACACACAGTCGGCTCAAAAACACATATTCAGAAGCTCAGTGGCTGAACTGCAGTGTGTTTGAGGGGGAAACACCCTGAATATCTGTGGAATTTATTCATGTGTCACAGTAAAGAGCTGCTCGAGAAATGTGTTTTGAACTGCACTCTATCCTCAGTCTTTCTCTCTGTCTCTTGTCCACTCCCTCTCCCCCCCTCTCCCTCTTTTCCTCTTTTTTGCTCTCAGCTTTGTAGTGAAGCTCTTCATTTTTGCTGAGCTTTATGTTAGAGAAAACATAAGACAGTGTCTTAAAATACACACGTACACGTGCACACACACATACACACATACACACACACACACGCACACGTGTTAAAACAGACAATCCCACATTAGCCTCCCTTATCCTTTCCAACCCCAAACCCAAACACACACCCATACCACACACACTGTGAGAAGCATGCAATGTGCCAAGAGGAGAAAAAGTGTGTTTGTGTGTGTGTGTGTGTGTGTGTGTGTGAGTGAGAGAAAGAGAGACTGGAGGTCACACAGTGGTTTTCAGCTGCTGTTTTTTTCACACCCTGGCTCTACTGACCAGTTCACTGGCACACAGCTCAGAGAGTCCTGAGAAATGGAGAGATAAAAGAGCGCGGGGAGTTGGAAAAAGCGTGTGTCTGAACCAGTGACTCCTGACCTGGGTCCTGACGTTCGTTTTTTTTCCAGCCATACTTACAACCTGATCCAACTAATCAGCTCATTACCAGGCCCTTCCTGATTAAAGCGGGCCAGTTACAGCAGTGAAAACACCAATTCCATATCCCACACATTTGTCCTGGACTTCCCCTCTACTCCCCCTCTCTGTATTAGTGCTATACAGCCATGTAGGAAGTGCAAGGACGTAGAAATATGGTATATTTGAAAACAAGGGGGTTTGGGCACTAGGTACCAAAGTTCAGTCTCCCTGCTGTACAAAGAACCACACAACACCCATTTGCAAACTCTCAATCATGTTGAGAAGCTCCTGGTAGAAACGTCCCTCCACCATTCCAAGAACTGGAATACCCTTCATGATAGCGGCAAGGATTCTCCTGAGGGCGATCGCAGAGTAGGGGATGTGGGAGTGAATGTCTTGTTCCGTATCAGCTCCCAGGGTAAAATGTGCAGGGTATGGGTACTCCAGGAATGGGTCTGGAAACTGTTGGCTTGAAGAGAGAGCACGAGATGTTATCTAAGGTTATCTGACAGACAGCTCCATGCTCCAGGATCCAGGAAAACAAAGCCATTTCCTGCTCTCGGCCCGAGGTTGCAAACACCTGCGGGATGTCGTCCTGCAAGAGAGAGGAGAAACTCCCTTTCACCCTCTTCCCTCTCCCTCAACTCCTCGTTTCTCATAGTATTGTTTTTTCCAAACTCATGCAATACTCCAGCTAAAACAAGCCCGGCTCAGTGCAGGGGCCGGGCCTGTGTTTATGTTTTGCGCGTATCCTAGGAACGGGAATGTTTTTGCTTATGGAGCCCCTCCGCCCCAGGGCAGGACAACCTGTGGGCGCTCTCTTCTTTCTCTTCAGTCTCTCTCTCACTATCTCTCTCTCTCTCACTCTATCACTCTTTCTCTTTCCCTGTCTTTCTCTCCATCTGCCTCTAATTCAGGAAAAAAAAACAAAAAACAAGGCAGAGTCACTGTTCTCCCATTGCCAGAAACTTGTTACAAGGCGGGGGGAGGGAGGGGGGGGTTAGCAGAAGAAAGAAAGGAAGAGGAGAAAAAAAGCAAAAACTGCACTCCAGCTTTGAAAAACCACACCACAGTGCATTCTGTGTGCACATGCAGCTGAAATGTGACTTAGAGAGAGAGAGAGAGAGCACGAGAGCACGAGAGAGAGAGAGAGAGAGAGCGAGAGAGCACGAGAGAGGAGAGGAATATAAAATAAAGTGTTCCAGGGTTTTATAGGTGCTGTTAAAGTTTGGCTGTGTTTCTGTTTTACAGGCCAGGTTCCATGCCTCTGGGGTTCAGCCTGAACCACACCCCCCTTCAAAACCCCTACCCCCTCCCCCTGCTCCCCATTCCCATCTCAGAAGTGCACCCTCACCCCTGGGTTCTTCTCTGTGGGAAAGCTGCAGAGCTGATCTTAGAGTTAGATTAGCTTCCACTGTAGGTGGTGCGGCTGTAGTCAGTACAAATTTCTTAACAATGATTTGTTCATCGTTTGGTGCATTGTGGTGAAGATGCGTTGGCAAACTGGCGTCTGGTAGGTCTGGGCAGTTAAACAGTTAATTACAGCAGAATGATCACAATAAACAGTATTAACACAATCCAAATTCAGTTACGCACTACACATCAGATTTAGAGACGGGGCGCTGCCAGGGATTTTAGGCCCCATGAAAAGATATTACACCGGGCCCCACAACTCTGCCAACATACTCAGTTAACCCTCTGGAGTGCTAGTACATTAAATTTGATATTTCCCAGGGTTTCTATTAATTATTTGTGGTATTCCAGTGCAGAATTATGGTTCAAATGTGTCCTGAAGCTGTAAAGTCTGCTCTTTTGATTGCATATTATCTCAAGAGTGCACATGACACATCCAGAGTTACAAGGCTATGAAGAAGGACTGAGATATTCGTCTCTGCCCCTCGCCCTGTCTGACTTTTTGTGTGGATTTGTGTGTCTGCCATCTGTCTCTCATTTGTATTAGGTGGATTCGGACGTCCATCTATGTTTCGTGTGAAACTGATCAATGAACACTCAGAAACTTGTCTTCTGCCTCTCGTCGTTTACATTGTATATTATATCATTGAATATTGTAATACATGCATGTCACTGCTTTAGTGAATCTTAGACCCATTTCAAGCACCAAAACAATTCTGACACGAATAAAGTTACGTTTTTACAGGAAATATGAAGAATTTCTAAAATCAGACGACAATTTTTCAGGATTAGGGTCAGATTATCTTTCTACACAGTGCTCTAGAATGTTCTATTATATGGGGTCTCTCCAGCTATATGGGGTCGCTCCAGCTGTTGTCACCAGGGAAGTTTCTCAAAACCACTATGGACAAACAGACAGAGATATGTAATAACACATGCACCATTTGATTAAGTCTCTGGTATGCACAGTTTCTACATATTAACCTGTTTCATCATCCCCATTTTAATTTGCATAAATGTTTGTTTACAATATTTATTTACAATAATTGTTATACAATAATAATGAATATTGTAATTATGATAATAATGATAATTCCTTCTTACCATCATCAGTTCTTTTTTTCTCCCGTCATGCCACTATCATCTTCCCCTATGTACTAAATACAGTGGCTACCATCCCTCCTGGAGGACCTTGGGTACTCCCTGTCCTTCATATTTTATTGTTCTCTAACACACCTGAGTCAGCTTACCAGGGCTGGGTTTCACAAAAGTAGCTTAGCACAACCCTGATTCCTAAATGGTTGTGCGAGCTTCACGCTAAACACTCTCTCTACCCGTTAAAATAATTATAACACTAAGATGCCTTGGGAAACTCAAGCTCAGCTCATTAACAAGGCCTTGCTTAGCTGAACTGGGTGTGTTAGAACAGAATAAAACAGAGGTAACTACAGGACCGGGGCTGCAGTAGAACATCTATCCAGTCTCACTTAGAATCATAATCTAGACTCAAAAATGTTAGTTGGTTGAAATGTCTTGAACACTCCCGGCATGCTCACTGGAATGCCTCAGCCTGTCGCCTACAGCCTGGGGCCACTCTACCAGCACTCAAAATACCTGAGAGGAACATACTGCCAAAAGTTCTCAGAGTGGGAATGACCTTACAAAAAACCCATTTAAACTGAGGATAGCTTTTTTCAGAGAACGATACACAAGGCTTGATTGGACAGGCAAAAAACTGTGTTTAAAGCTGTGGGCTGCGTTGAAGCTAACTGCTAGCTAGGTCTTTGACACACCAACACATTCACCATTTAAAGAAGCTGGTCTGCTGCTCTTGTAGCTTTATTGGGTTATTTTTACAGAATATTATTGAAAGTGGACTGTTTTCATGCTACATGCATTAAAGCACAAACGCAAGCTGGATTGCTAGCATGTCTTCGCTTAACTGAATGCTAGCTAGCTACAAATATGTTACTATACTTTGGTTGGTCTTTCAGCATATTTTGGAAAGAGTAGGCCAACACCCAAACAGAGACACACACACACACACACACACACGTGAGGAGCTCAGGCCCATCCTCGCACTAGCTCTGAGCCTGTCAGCATTCCCTGGGCTAAGCACTGTAAACAGTGGCAACTCCCTTCACTGCATTTTTCCATTTCAACGTGGGACAGCACTCGGCTGCAGCAGACACGGCCGGCACGTTTACCAAATGCTCTGGCAGGCTTTATGAAGGAGTGGAAGGAGCGTTTGTTTTAAGCTTTGCAGTTGCAGCCACAATCAAAAACTGCTGAAACAGCTCCACTCTCGGCCGCACAGTAATACCTCTAAACATATGTTCAGATCACATGCTGCAGTACTGTGCATCATGAAGCCAGACAAGAACCATTGCTTCAAGACTCAAGATCTGGGAAGTAAGTGTGGTTTTGAACACTTAGGAAAATGTTAGGAAAAATTCTGATATATATATATATATATCAGCGGAGGACACTATCGAGACGTCATGGCATGAACTGTATTAGGTGCTGTATTAGGTGTTCATTATAGAGGTTAACTGCTCCACTCTGGTGCATTGATTGCATTGTACCACTCACCAGAAGTTTGCGGTTACCGAGATGATACCACCCTTCACACTTATGTTTTCCCATGGCAGTCGATTTGCAACAACTGACTGGTGTGCTCGCTTATTTATACACCCAGCAAACCCTGTCACGTGGCATCTGTGGGTGGTACCATCTTGGAAAACCGCTTACTTCGTGGGATGTTCTAGAGCTGTAATGAAGGTGAACTTATATATATATGGTTACTCTTCTCCTCAGTGCTCCACAGCCATTACAGAGAAGTATTCAATACCACCAGCACCACATGGGATTTCGGAAGAATTGATTGACCAAACCAGGTCTTTAAATAACAAATGAAGCTTGGACAAGTTTAAAAAAATATAAAATAAAATCACAAATATAAAACATAACTTGTATAACATTCTATTTGTGTTCATTCTCATGTTTTTTCAGAGCAAATGACCATTAATGTGCAGGAAAACAGCTTCAAATAAAATACCCTCAGCCTAAAACGTCTGCATAATATTGCATAAGCATACTGGTGTACACTCTTCATTTGTGGTCATACTTCATCAATCATCAAGGAAGTCAAATGTTTCTTGGAAGACTTTTCCCCACTAGCTAGAAAGCGCTTCGGCCGAACATTGTTTATCTTGAATATGAGAGTAATAATGGGCTTAAAATAGGAGTTAGAACCTCTCCCATTAAATGTTGATTTAGGGCCCTGTTCCAATAATAGATTCTGCTCTATTCAGCTCCATTAGGCAGTTCCTCTGTGTGCATGTCAGAAAGTTCACTTAGCATAAGCAGTAGATATAATGCATAGTTATTCTGTTGCATGTTATAGGTAGTAGTTATTCTGTTATAGATGACAGTAGCATGTTATAAGTAGTAGTTATTTTGTTATAGATGACAGTGGCATGTTATAGGTAGTAGTTATTCTGTTATAGATGACAGTAGCATGTTATAGGTAGTAGTTATTTTGTTATAGATGACAGTATAGCATGTTATAGGTAGTAGTGATTTTGTTATAGATGACAGTGTAGCGTGTTATAGATAGTAGTGATTTTGTTATAGATGACAGTGTAGTGTGTTATACGTAATGAAATCAGTAGTGAGTACTTTTAAGGTCTAAATGGAATGGATTTTTTCCTGGAAAGGTGAGTTTTGTGCACCCATGCTTCAGAGCAAACATGTCTTGACTGAGAACTGTATGTATTTACATATGTTTCACATATTCTTCACTTAAGTATGGCTACTGCTAGGCTGTCTACGAATATTCCATGACCAACTTCCATCATCACCTTTTTTCTGTCTTCTCCTACTGCTCTTTGTCTTCTCCGTCTGTCCTTGACCTTCTCACCTCTTTCATCTGCATGGAGCTATAAAGACCCATTTCAGTGGGAACAGTCTTTCAACATTGGAGGATCCTCCTGTGCTCAAAAGGCCTCCTTTAATCACATGCCATAATTGAAAGTTAGGAGATCACCTTGCAAAAGACAGACGAGCGTGCATATGTAAACAAGTTGGAAAGGTTGAGCAGCTAGCACTGTTGTTCTAATCATCAAGCAGCAAGTTTGATCATGTTTTCTAAGCCACCTCAGTGTGACCCCAGACGCTCATTTCCAGACCCTCAAGCAGTGAGACAAACAGCGCATTTCTGTTTGTGTAGAGGCTGACAAATGGGCATATTATGAACTGATAATATGAAAACAGCATGTGTGTGCACTTCAATGCTAAATGCTGTAAAACAGAGGGTCAGGGCCTAGGACCTCCAATGGAGATAAGCTGAAACATATGTTTTGTGTGTGTGTGTGATTAAATGAGGGTTATAAAGGAGAATGTTTGGTGAGGGTATATAGGGTCTCTGATTATTTAACTGTCCTAGGTTTACCTCACCAATTACATCTACAGCACTCTCACACACTCGCACACATATACACATGAGCACATGTACTGTCCGCATCTTTTTCCTATATAAACCTTCAACAGCTTCATTTTTCCTGCTTTTTGGGCCTCTGTTTCACAATGGTTCTACCTCTTCTTTACATTGTGTGAACAAGTCATGATGAGCAATAGAACCTAAATATGGTTATAATGTTTTCCCTTTCACAAGAAAGTCAATTAGTTTCGCTGTGGTCAACTCCAGAAGTTGGGAAAATATCATTCCTAATGGAAAGTTGTGATGCCTGCAGTGGTGCACTGTTGTTGCTGCCGGTGGCAGAATTTTCCATCGCTGCTCCATTGAAAGCAATGAAATATCAGATTTGGCACCATCCATCTACCATTAGAATGTAAACACAGCATGCAAGTCTTGCAGAGAAAGTGCTTTAATTTTTGTACTGTGTTGGTAATACATTTACATTTACATTTATGGCATTTAGCTGACGCTCTTATCCAGAGCGACTTACAAGGTAACTCATATTACAGAGGTGGGTCAGTGTAGTGTCAGGAGTCTTGCCCAAGGACTCTTATTGGTGTAGCGCAGCATAGTCACCCAGCCCAGGAATCGAACCCCAGTCTCCCACATGGTGTGGTAGCTCCATGGCAGGTAGTGGTGTTATCTGTTGCACCACACCAACCACCATAATACAAAATAGGGGTCACAATGTCAACACCACAAATATATTAATATAGCCATTTTATGTATAGTTCTAAGCTAGAAGTGAACCTACATGCATTCTATAGGGTCTAGTGATGAAATAGTGGCACATTTGTAGAAAATATTTCCATAAATTGAAAAGTAAGGTTTTGTTCCAAAATCTTAGCACAGGACATGGGTGTGCAATGGGGCCCAGAGTTTAGCACAGTTTGCTGATTTTCCTGCTGTAAGGCTGTGTTCACACAGCAGATTTGTCTGTTTTTGGTCATATGTGACACAGATGTGTTATCTGTGTGGCAGTATGAACAGCTCTGTTCAGTTCTGATTTGGGCCATAATCGTATGTGGTCTGAACAGCCAGATTGGAATTCATTCAACTTTTCAGTCAATCTAACTCCACATTCACTGAGGAGGAGAGAAAATAGATGACAGCGGTGAGGGAGGTTTTCAGTGATGGGAAAGTGAGGTAAGAGACCTCTTAAATATTTGGGTGATTTCTCAATGCATTCTTGAATTTAAATTAGAAGGCACATATCGAAACAACCGCTCCTAAAGAAATGGCCAAATGCAGCCTCGGTAGAATGCTGAAGGAAACCAAGGAGTGGTCGTGGCCGAATAACGTGCCCTTTTTTACAGAGAGCTCAAACTCGTTCTCAGTGATGAGCCCAGCTGTCAGCCACTGGAATTCCTTGATAGTTCCTGTGACGCTGGTGAAGATTAAACCACAACCTCATCCAAAGTATTCCTCTTTTATGGATTCCTGCCATGTTTAGAAGCCCTGAACCGTTCAGGTGAATCGCTATATGTCACATGAAAAAACATTGAAGTTGGTGAGAAATCAAATTTGGGCCACTTGGATGTCACATACCTACTAACCCTGGCAGGAGAATTTAATCATGTGCACGAGGAGAAACAGCACAAAACTGGGCAAGTTCTCCACCCCTGACATGGCTCCAGCATCTGGAAACATAGTCACAACTACTTTGTCTATTAACTTTCGGCAAAAGGTCTGGTTCCTATCATCATCTCTTTCAAAAATTCAGAGCATTTCACATCAAAACGCTCTGAAAGTCTGTGTTCTCAACATTTGAATTTTGCAAAAATGGAGAAAAATTGGAACAGGGACTGCGGGCTTCCGTTTTTAAAGGTTAAAGGACAGTTTTATTTTCTTTTGGAGATATGAGGTTGTGTTAACACTGTGGAGATACATATGCAGCCAAACACACACACACATGCTGAGCTCTTCTAGTGCACAGACACTGAATGTTTTGGTATGGCCAGACTATGCGGTTTACTGTTACCAGAAAAATACACAGCACCCTCTTGCCTATGACCTCTAACCCCAGTTACAGGGCACCAAAAAAGCTTGTGAGTGCGAACGTGTGTGTGAAGGGGGGGGGGGGGGGGGGGGGGGCGGAGTGGATGAAATAACATAAAGGCACTGCTAACCTGATAATGCAAGAAGCTGAACACCAATAAGCCACAGCTCTAGGGCAGTGGATCAAAATACACTCACACACCTGACAGGAGTTGAACCCCTCTGGAATGCGCTAAGCCTTTCTTCTTTTCAAGACTGCACCGTGAGGAGACTTTGACTATAGGTGTTTTGAAGATGGATGAGACTTTTGGAGATGGAGAACGAAATAGGCAACAAATTCCAGTTTACTCCATTACCCTGCACCGCCATTATCAGCATCATCATCATGTGGATTTTTTTTTTCTCTGCCTGTTTTATGGGGTCGATCTGAACTGCACTGAGTGATGGCTGCCCCACAGCTCCCTCTCAATCAATAAGCTAAATGGCTCTAGTGCACTTTATTGGGCATGGGTGCAATTAGCATAAAATCTGTTTTATTTCATTACACACTCCCCATACCCCCACCCTCCCACCGCTCTCCCTGCCCTACTCTCTGGAGGCCGAACCTTTAAATAAGTCGTAAATGATCTACAAGCCTCATTATGCATTCGACTTTGCAACAGTAGTGACCAGTGTTGGCCTTACTGGAAAACGTGCACTTCTGTATTAGGTCGGAGATGCTGGGAAGTGAAGCCCAATGTAATCTAATTCTGAGCAGCTTGTGACTCAGGCCTTAACGCTCACTTTCTCAGAATGCAATGACTCCAGGAGTCTGTGAGACTTGACTGTGTATATGTGTGTGTGTGTGAGCATGTGCCGGGCATACACTGATGCCACGCAGCTGTAAGTAACTAAACTCATGCACTGAACAGACCTGCTGTTGCAGCTGCTCTAAATGACATAACACTTTGGATGGTCTCATTTCATTCTGACACCATAAGACAAATCGCTTTACAGTCCAGTTCAAGTGCAAATCTGTCTTAATGTTGGCTCGGCTATGTGTCTTGTGCTGAATGCGAAAGGCTTTACCAAGGCTAAAGTATAACACATTCACTGCAGGACCTGGGCTTTGAACCACACATCACCCCCCCCCCCCCAAAAAAAACAAAAAAAAAAAAAAAACACTCCATCTAGTTGCAGCACTAAATGAGAAATATTGGCTAGACTGCTGTGTTCTGTGTTTGTTGGCCCACAAGCGTCTGTCTCATCTCCAACTAGGGCCTCAGAGCAGGAGAAGGAGTGAATGTTTGGCCTCTATTTTTGGCACTTTGTAGTGGCTTCCCTGGCTTCTGGATCACATTTAGGTTGTATTCTTACATGTGGGCCGACAGTGTAATTCTGACCTTCTTCTTTGCATAATTGCCTCAACGTAGGACCACACGCAATGGAAGGAAAAACCTGGGACATTACTGGGAGCATTAACCGACAGCAGCCTCCTCGATTGAGCTCACTCAAAACAGTTCAAACAAGCAGAGACCAAGACAGTTGTGCCACTCTGGAGCTGAAAAACAGACACTGGTCTGTGGAAATACACTTTTGCCCTTTTTTAGACACAGAAATGAAATTCACATGTTTCTGCTCAACTACATGATAAACAGATAGTCATCAAGTTCAAATCCTGGCGATACCACAGCTTTCTATTGTCAGGAGCAAAACACATAGACCCCTGGGTCTGAAAATGTGATAGGGGAATCCTAACCTGCACATACATGTTCATCCTCACTTTATTGTTGACTTGCACAACTAAAAAAAATTATACAAGAGGGAGGGAGGGGGTTGACGTGGAATACAGGGCTGGCACCTGGTGCAGCACTTGCAGTTCAGTAGCTCCAGGTATTTCAGTAGGATTAGGGTGTACAGACATTCAAAAGTCCAGATGCAACACTAAGGCGGTTAAAATAAACATGGACTTTAAAATGGACTTTTAGGCGCACATATTTTTGACAGTTGAGGTCAGGACCTTGGAATGGGCAACCACAAAAGCTTAATGTTTAAGCTAACTTAACTTTTATGGTGCAGATTTTTGAAGAATGTATACTATGTTTTACTACATAACTGGCTGTAATCAATATATCTTGATTAATTAGCTTTTGATCCAGATGAGCCTTCTCACATCATTTTCTGGGTATTAGTTCTTGTGTTGATTGATTGTACAGTCATATTTACTAGAATTTACCTCTTTAATTACTGTTTCCAGGTAAAATCACATGCATGAAATTGGCTTTACATAGGAGGGTAGGTTTATTAACCTTTAGAAGTCGAGCAGTCTGCAAAATAGATGTTTTTTTTTTTTTGCCAATTATAATAACATATCTCCACTTCTACTTAAAATCATAGTACAGATTCCTTTTGGACATCCAGTTTCCAGTTTCACCTAGTTTCAACTAGTTAGGAGTCCCCATCACATGTTTATCACATGTAGAGCAAATACTAGTGTATGCTTCCTCCGAGTCACATGAAGCTCTAACTGCATCTTTTCTAACTGCCACTCATGCAGTGTTATTGGACAGCTGAACACGCTTGGAGGAGAACACTCACTGCCAATCCTGTTACATGAGCTAACAGACGGCCGCAGTGGATAAAATCACACTGAGTGATGAGGGAGAGGGAGGGCCATCCTACTCATTCAGAGAATGTGACGGCAGTTCACTTTCCAATGCTCTCTGAGACTCCTAGCCACAGATGTCTATGGCATCAGCGGGTATCAAACCTGAGATCTCACGATGTCTCCACAAAGTGAACTATGAGCAAGAAATAATTAACCATAGATAGACCATGCTTTTGTGATTATTAGAGATTATTAGATTATTATTTTGACTTCTAGTGTGAGTCACTTAACCTGTGGGCCTATTATTGACTTCAGTACCTACTTAGGAACTATGTAAGTTATGTTATGCAGAGAATGCAGAATGGTACAGTGTGTACCTACAGACGGGCCTTCTCAGGTTAAGGGATTAAATGTGTCTGAACTTTGAGTTCTAACTGAAGTACACTGGAGAATACTTCATCTCATCTACAGTTGAAAGGACGTTGCTCCCAAATACCTCACACAGCGCATCATTCTTTACTATAATCCCTCTGTTGTCTCGCGCTATATTAGTGTTGGCGCCCCGGAGCCCGTGTCAGGATGGAGATTAAGCTCTGTGTGTGTTGGTGGTGGTGGTGGTGGATGGGGAGGGTTATACTGTAACAGCTGCTTCTCCATATCTCTGCCCTCTAATACACACCCCTACTTCTATTGTGATCGCCTGCTGACATTTAGAGATGAAGGGGGAATAAATAATGCACAAGAAAGTCAGATTTTCAGTGAAAAAAGTTCAGTTGTGAATATGTTTAATAACCCAAAAACAATAATTAACCAGATTCATAAAATGCTATTTAGAGGCCTTCGAATCTGACCACATAAAATGAACCCTTTAAGCCCCAAGGGCCTGTTTGTGTGTCCACACTTCAGTATCTCATTCATAACAGAAAGTCGACAAGTCATCTTGTTAAACCAACATTACTATAACCAAGGAAAACTACCAAAATCTTTACCAAAATTACCTTAATCTACATTTAAATCTAATCTTCACCTATACCTAAATCTAATCTTAACCTACAGCTAAACCTAACTTTAACCTAAACCTAATCTTAACCTACACTTAAAACTAATTTTAACCTACACCTAAATCTAACTTTAATCTAAACCTAATATTAACCTACACCTAAATCTACACCTAAACTTAATCTTAACCTACACCTAAATGCAATTTTAACCTACATCTGACCCTATACCTAAACCTAACATTAACCTAAATTTAATCTACACCTAAAGCTAAGTTTAACCTACACCTAAACGTAATTTTAACATTAACCTAAATTTAATCTACACCTAAAGCTAAGTTTAACCTACACCTAAACGTAATTTTAACATTAGCCTAAATTTTACCTACACCTGAACATAATCTTAGCCTACACCTAAACCTACATCTAAACCTAATCTTAACCTAACCTTAACCTACACCTTAATCTACATTTTAATCTACATCCAAACCTAATCTTAATTTACATCTACACCTAACCTTAACCCTTAACATGTTTCTCCATTAATGTCGGCCCATTAATTTCTATTTTAGAAGCTCCAGAAAGTTTAGAAACAGCAGGATCTTGTCCAGCATCATCTCCCAGCCCAGTTCTTCTTAACAGACGGGTCGTGTGTGTGTTTGCGCTTATGTAGCTCAACTGCCCTACCAATGGACTTGTCCAAAAACTATCCCCCAACATGGACATTTCTATGTCAAATCATGTAACGTAGTGGTTTCATCATGGTTACGGTTCACTTCATATTAGTTACTACATAATAAGCCTTAAAAAAAATAAATGCTTGGTCTCACAGGGTGAAGGAATACTAGATGAGATTTCTGATACTAGGAGATCCCTCAGCTAGATCTTCTGCCTAACTGATATGTGTGTGTGTGTGTGTGTGTGTGTGTGTGTGTGTGACCAAAGAAGAAAATAGACACAAAAACTTCACAACTAGCAAATGCAAATGAATGTGCAACAGGCCTTAACACATAGGTGAATGAAGGAAGGGAAGGCGATATTTCATCATGTTTGACATCCTGTATGCCTCTGAGCGCTCTTTGAGAACACACAGGCATACTTGTATTGCACAAAGAGAATTTTATTTAGCTGTGGAGTACACAGGCCTACTGGCTGCATAAATTTGGTTAATCTCAGACTTCACTATTCATTTATGATGTGAATGAATGTTAATGATCCACAATCTGATATGATCCAATAACAGCAACGCTGAAAATGCGACAACTCTAATTACAGGATTACTGTAATCATGTATTTTGACAATGTCACATTTAAATGTGTAAATTGTGTAGGTCAGGTAAACCACACCCAAAGTTTTCACGCTCTCGCTTTTTCACACACATGTTTCATGTCGTCTAGATTGGCCATCACATCCAGCAGGGAAATTACATCACCACCATGTCGTAGCTGTTGCGACAGAAGTGTTGGTGATGTTTTTATGGGCGGTTTTTGCGGCGCGCGCCAAGTCACTGCAGAATGCACTGGGTTCGCAAGACATGCTTGTGCCAGTGTGTAAATATAAATGCCATAAATACAGATATAGCATTTCACAAATGGGTGTTAGGCTAAGATGACCAGATACGGCTTCACAAGTTTACTGCCCAGCACAGAGTTCTCATGATGTAAGAAACTGACTCTGCTAAAGAAATTCTTTTTCAAAGAACAGTAGTTTGTAATGCCTCCTTAATAAAGTCAGGTCCTGTGTACGATCTACCATCCACATACCTGTCCTAACAACAGTACTGGTGTCACATAGCAATATTGATTTGATCTTGGTATTGAACTGTACTCAATTTACTAGCACATTTGGTCAGCATAGGCCCAGTTCTTAAAGGCATGTAGCCTATGTGTGTGAGCGTGCATGCGTCTGTGTGTCCGTGCACACTCCTGGCACGTTTCTTGCTGCAGTGAGAGCTGCGTGCCATCTCTGAATGCCCCCTTGGTGACGCCCGCAGTCTGTGCCACTCACGACCCTGCGGCCCATGCCAGGGCATAAAGCATCCCTTCATCCTCCAGAGGGAATGGGACAGAGAGAGAGAGAGAGACAGAGAGAGGGAGAGAGAGGAATGCCTATTTCTTGTCTTTCTGTGACCATCAGGTCTGTAGGCTGACAGTGACTGATTGTAGAGGTTGGCAATATGCCCACTGTAGAGCTGGCACACTGGCACACTGCCTCTGGCGCTTTCGTGCCCAGGAAGCGTTATAGGAAAACATTTCTTGAACAACATCAGGCAAACTGTCCAAGAAACTTGTACCGTGATCGTTTACCCCTAACACTTCCAAATGATTCAATTTGAATTGATTCCTTTTTTGACTCGGAATCATTTTGACTACTGTATACTGTATTTATTGACACAGTGCTGGACCAGAAGAGAGCAGGGCACAGTGTAACACAGGGTAATATGTGCATTTTGTATGTATCTAAACAAGTTCAAGGAGAGCGTGCTTTTCATCACCTTTCCGTTGCAAAATCACCAGTGAGTGTCCATAGTGATCGGCCAGCTATTTCTCAAGCCTCACCCTGAAGTTTTTGCACCATAAAAGGAAATGATTTCATCACAAATGTTGTGTAGGTGTTAGTCTCAAAATGTACACATATTGGTTTATTCTCGTGCTTGGTGGCTGTAGTGCAGCACTACTTCTATATAAAATATATGGACAAAAGTATTGGGACACCTTCTCATTCATTGTATCTTCTCAAATCAAAAGTGTTAAAAAGTTCATCCTGCTTTTGTTGGAGCAACTGACTTTACTGTCCAGGAAAGGCTTTCTTCTAGAATTTGCACTGTGCTCTCCTGTCAGCTAGGAGTCCAAGGAGTTCAGTCATTGCAGAAAAAGCATCAGTCATGCAGAGTAAAGTTCAACACAAAAATAAACCAAACACACGCTCATACACAGACTCTTAATGTTTCTAAATGTTTACTGTCTGAGCACTTGGAATGTGTGCATGTGTGTGTGTGTGTGTGAGAGGCAGAGAGAAAGACAGTGTGTGAGATAGAGTACAAGAAAGAGAGGCCTCCCTGACTGACCGTCTTGTCATTGTTCCCAAAATATGAGTTATAGCCTAAAATAGTGGTCTTAAATCTTAAGGTAATGAATGATCATTGTGTTAAGTCTTTCCTTTTCAACTATTGATGCTTTTGCTAAAGTTATGTTACTATCAAAAGATATAGAGATGCCTGATGTCCAATGTCAGAAGTAAGCTAAGTAAACACACATCTCTGGAACTTGTTTGGGTGAGTAAACTCATCTCAGAGATGAGTGATATGGCAAAAATAAAATCACAATACCTGAAAGCACTTCCACAATACAATATTTAGTTAACATGCTGCCATATTGCTTATTACTATTTTGAACAAAAGCATAACCCCTAAAAATCTCCAGCATCTAGTGCCAGATGTTGGAATGTAGGGAGTCAGGTGATACAGATTTTCTATAGCATCTTCACTTATTACAGCCAAAAGAAATTACAGAAAGACAATGCTCTCAAAACTAAATAAGGATATGAGCCCTTGTGGACACTATCTATGGGTATAACAGGTAGTAATGGTCTGTCAGAAACGTTCTGGCAATTTGAGGCCCTTACTAAGCCTTATAAATCTTGCCATTTTGATTCAAAGTTGGTAACTGGCTGCTTATTACTACTAATATATTAATATGCAAAAACTGAGGTTCGGCACTTCCATTTGAGTATTTCACAATCATACTCTTTTGCACAGAATTAAGAAGTAATTCTTATTATTTCTTATTAAGCAATTTCAAGCCATGTAGCATGCTGTCCTGTGGTAGTGCTGTTGAAACCCACCAAGCGCGCTGCACACTGCATACACAGAAACCTCAGGTTTTTTATGCCATTCGTTTCTAGAAGCAAAAGCACCACAGTGCGATCCTTTTTTTAACACATTGCTTCTGTCATATAACCAGCTTGTGTTCATGCTGTATAATATTTTTGTTCAGTCATACATATTTACCAGTAATGCTAGGTTCACTCTATAGGATTTTAGCCCAGACTTTCGAGTTGCAGGCATTTCTGGACACAAAAGCCGTATGGAGGCTAAAATGTCGAAGGCAACTGACTTTATCACTGTGTGTGACCTGCCGAGAGTGGAGTAATACGACATTAACAAGCATGGCTTCTTGGACCCATGAAATAGAGAAACATTTGGTTGACCTTTGGCAGCAGCACCAATGCATTTTTAATGTGTCCAACTGTCCAATAAGATGCACCACAACAGTGTCAAGACAGATGCCAATTCTCTTCAACAGCCAGGTGAGTAAAGATCGATTTACTAGGAGCAAGCCTATGGTCCTGGAGAAACCCTGCCCTGCACATTTTTTTGTGTGTGCGTTCCTGACAAAAGTCAAGAAAGTTTTTGGGGAGCATGACATACTTGTTGCGGGTTCCTCCTGGTGAAAGATCTTGTAATCGGTGACTCTGTGTTACTGATCAGTCGTGTAGTGTGCAAACCACAATGACTTAAAGTTGTGTAGTGTGAAGAGTACAGAGATCTGACGACTCTGCAAGTCGCGTAGTGTGTAAATGGCATAAGCTAACCAAAGTTTATATTAATTTGTTGTACTGTAGCAATGAGCATCCCATGAATTACTAAGGGCAGCACAGCAGACACCTAAAACATGCAGAAGAGTTTAATGTACAATACAAGACACTAAATTTACTGTAGTCCTTTAATTAAATAGTGCTGAGCAGCCAGTTAATTCACACCAACAATATATGTGCAGGACGTATCTGTACTGCATACAGTGACAGCATAGTAAAGGTTCTTTGGCTAAAACAGGTCAGGCCACGGTGCGACCATAAGTAAACACAGACCACATGACACAAAATACGAAAGCAAAGCACAGCATCCCTATCTCAGCACTGCTCCGATTTCAACAGTTCCACTGGAAAAATTATCCACCACCGCAGAGGAGACACATGGAAAGAACGAGAACGAGAAGAGAGAAAGGATCAGGGGGACAAACACATTAAGGAAGGGAGAGCAATTTGTCATCGAGAGTCAACATGCAGGGGTCGGGATGGGCAATATGTGAGGGTGGGCCGGACGAAGGAATAAAAACAAGAGCGACTGGAACAAACGAGGAGCAGATGTTCTCTCACAAACACGGTGGATGGATTCGGGATCCCCACTTCCTGTCTGAGGCCGAAAGGAACACGCCATCCCTCCGTGCACACACACACAGGCAAAGGTCAGCCTGCACGAAGGCTTGACACAGGAAAATTTTCAAACAAGTCCGACAAAGCAGGGTCAAGACGCATGCAAGCGCGGCGCCCAAACAAAGAAGCCAAGGTCAGGCTGAGGTCAGGAAAGGAGAAATATAGAAAAAGGAAGAACGGCAATAGAAACTGCACCCACAACATCAAGGCCTAAGAATAATCTCTCTAAAACAGGAAGGGATATTAGTGGATGTACATAATGACTTCAACTGAAACTTCTCAAACTTGTTTATGCTACGAATCCAATGTTGGATTACAATGCTCAAGGAAAATGTTCATGACTGATGGAATCTCTTGGAAAGGGTTTATTTTTGCCACGTTGGAGACCACATGACCTTTTGTAAAGATAATGGCTGACTTCATATTGTAGATAGCAGATGAAGAGTGAAGGTGTTACTGAAGATTTAATTAAAACAATGCTATCCTGGTCTTCTGGAGGGTGGTGGTGTTTTTATTTTAAGATATACAGTGTGGAAGACCACACTCACACCTCAATGGTAAAACTGGTAATAGGCAGTTGATTTGTTATGATGTGTGAGTTAAGCTAAACCTCATGGGAAAGTCAGTTCACTGGACAGTCATTTTGGCTTGCATTTCAGTCAAATGACCCCTTGCTATAAAAGAAGCCAGGGCATGTATAGCAATGACATATATATCAGACCACAACATGACCTTTTATGCTCTATTATTATTATTATTGTTATTGTTATTATTATTATGTGGCTGCTAACTGGGTATAGGCGGTCAGCTCACAACACCCAATCAGTGCATGCTTTATTCCCCTCTTTAAAAAGAGCGTTCTTCAGGGGTTCCGTATTAAATGGATTGGTTCTATATGAACAATGACAACTTAAAGAACCATCTGAATATCTGGAATGGCAAATCTTTACCCGGTAAAAGGTTTCTTTAAAACCTTGTTAAAAATGATTCTATATAGCAGCAAAATGGGTTCCACTGTTGTGAGTTACAGTGCTATAAGGAACTTTTTCTGAGTGTAGTGTAGTGTAGTGTAGCTCAATGCAAACATTTATATCAAGACATTTTCTAACCCAGTATCTCTCACTGTCAATCTCTGTACGCGATCTCAGTCAGCACTTGCAAGCCTAGTTTGCTTGACAGTATCTGTGGCTGACCTATCAATGATTAGTCTACATCAGATAGACCAGCAACCATTAACCTGTTACTATTTGAAGCAGTGTTTCTCAAACCAGTTCTCAGGACCCCCACAGAGTCCACATTTTTGCCACAGCTCAACTGCTACAGATCAAGGCAAGGGGATAGAGTGAAAAAGTAGACTATGTGGAGACTCCTGAGGACCAGTTTGAAAAACATCACTTCCACAGGACTCCTAGTTGGCCTTTCTGTGGCGGAATGGGCATTAACTTGTTGAATATGTTTATTATTTGCTGGTTTAAGTCTGCTGCCAGAGCTGTTACAGCATATGCATGTTCATGCTGCACATAGTAAATAAGGATGTGCATGTAGAATGTGTGCTTTCGGTATGCTACCATGTTTTAGCACTGAGATATATATAATACGTATGCAATTTGGATCAGTAAGAGCTGACAATAAATATGTGGCTGATTCTAACAAAATTGATGTGCTGTGGGTTTTTTTAACCAATCTGAATTAGGATTTAAACAGTTTAAGGATCCGAATGGTTCTTTGAGTTGTCAGGGTTGGGGCCTTATTCATGAACCGTCCCTAAGGAGAAATACTTCCATATCAGTTTTTGCAAAGATTCTTACATTCAGCAGTGTTTTCTTATTTGGGATTTGTTCACTTTATGAGAACCCATCATTTTATGGGCTCCACCATGCTTCTTAACAACACATGAATCATTAATCTGAAGTAGGCTTCTTGTTAGAACCTTTTAAAGAACCAATTCAAGAACAATTTTATTGGTGAATGAGGCCCACTGCCCTTAAAACCTTTAAGCACCCTTGGAGGCCTCCCTGTTTTTAAGAATGTACCTTAAATGACCAGCAACCATTAACCCAGAGCCCTAAAGGTTTTGCTTATATACATTAAACATTGATACACACTCTTCCAGCATCAGTGCCTTAGTGTTTGGGTGTGGCACAGGAGAAAGCCTTGGGAACGGAGAACTAAGGAAAAGAGCTTATATGCTTATGTCTGCCTCCTCTTTTTCTCACTCCCTCTCTTGCTCTTTCTTTCTCAAGTTGGAGGAGGAAACAGCTGGACGCTGGTGTTGCTGTAGCAGCTAAAGATAACGTCTGACCAGCCACACAGGAAGCTGGCACCTTGCCACAGGAAGTGGCCTACGTTTAGATCTGATGTATAAAACATGCTTCAAGCCACACACATGATTTGAAAGAGAGAAACAGAGATAATAATAATAATACGAAGAAGAAGAAGAAGCAGGAGTAGAGGAAAGGTGCCCCGTGACTTCTGCATCAACGCGCTGCAATCGAGTCCTGCAATAGCGAAGTTAAAGATAGAAGACAATAATAGACCGCATGCTTCTTTCTTCTTCTTTCTTCACTATTTTTCCATCTCGCATTTCTGCCTCTGCCTCATAATCGGCTCTTGCAACATCTATTGCAAAATCAGCTGCTCTTGTTTTTATAGCCCCATGCGTTCTTTTTCCAGCGGCACTTTCACAAGTTTCCTTTTGATGAAGCAGAAACCAGTGCTCCGATCCGCACACACACAAGCGCACACACTAAAAACTGCTGGCAATTTTCCAGCATCACCTTTGAGCACATAAAGCTGCACAGAACCCAACAAGTATACACCTATACACACCTGTGAGAAAACAGCTGTTGATGTGTGTGTGTGTGTGTGTGTGTGTGTGTGTGTTGGAATCAGCACATTCCTTAAAAGGGTCAGAAAAGGCCCTACTGAGAATAAGTCTTTCTTATTGTAGGAAAAGGTACAAATCAAACACAGACCTGGTAACGTAATGCACTATCCTCATTACTGCAACACTGACAGTAAATCTGAGCGTCTGCCCATCCCCCCACCTCCACTGTCTCTCAGTTTGATGTCTCTGAGTAGCACAGTGTTGAATAAAGTACTGGTGGGCTGTGTTAAAATCCCCTAAAGCCAGTGCCAAACACCTGCTACACCTGTTGCGGTGAAAAACAGTACCCCTACACTTGATCTTTCAGCCTTTCCAGCTTTAGCTAGCGTATTACATCACACAAGCGGACTTTACCGGTTGTCTTTTTGTGCACTGGACTGTTGTTATTCAGTTATTCAGTAATATTGTTCATGTGGGCAATGCAACGTTCTAGCTAAAGCTTGATAGACAGAATGATACACTTGAGTTACACTTGTTCTGCCAACTGATTCTAAAGTATTTTTTTAAGTTAGCTCAACTTAGTTATCCTAACTAATTATTTTAATTATATTAATTCTTTTCATTTTAATTATTTTAATTTAACAATATATAATTGTGAATGAGTTGCAGCTGAAATTGTTTCTTTAAGACTGTTTGGTCTGTGTTCCTCTCCCGTAATGTGTTTACTGTTGATTCCCATCTGTGAGAATGTGTGTTAGAACTCCTAGGACTTCCTGACCATTCCCAGACTCCTGACCATGAAGGGCTATGGTCTTGACGGGGTTCAAACTTATAATCTCCTGTCTCTAGACAAGAAGGCAGTTAGACAGTTGGGCCACTCCAGAGCTGTGAAAGCATGTACATATCTGTGTTAAAGAACTGTGTTTTTATCTAGTGTCATTTTACAGCTCTATGGGGGCACAACAGTCTAACTGCCTGTTCATCAAGTATGAGCAGATCATAAGCAGAATACCAGCAAGGACTTAGTGCTCTATAGTCAAAAACCTCTCAGTCAGGACATGTGAAGTTCTCTAACCTGCAAAGGAGAATAAATAGTGGGAACACCAATACATTTATTGTATTATTATATTTATTCTTTTTATAATTTGTCCTGTCTTTTTTACTGTGCTTGCTCAAGAAACGAGAGAGAGAGTATGTGTGTGTGTGCAATTCATTTGAACAGTATCAGATGTTTAACAGTAGAATTTTTTATCAGGTCAATTAATAATAATAAGTAATCAGATATTTTACTTGCAACTGTAACACATAATACAACACAAATACCTTCCTTTAAAACATAAGCATATGTCTCCACCAGCTGTAATATCCACACTTACAGAAGAAACAGAGAAGGAGGGAGAGAGAAGAACAGCAGAGCCGCCAGCCACCATCTCCATTTTTAATGCTGGCTTACCTCAATGTCCCAAAAATACCTTCTGCCAGATAGAAAGACTTCATTTATCAACACACAGACACACACACACACACACACACACACACACACACACACACACACACACACACACATCGGATGTGGGTCACTCTTACACTCTTACAAACAGTTAGACAGTTAGAGAGCAATAGAGATAGAGAGAGAGGGGAAAGCATAGTAAGAAGACTGAACGAACAGTTGGAAATATGTGTGTGTGTGTGTGTGTGTGTGTGTGTGTGTGTGAGAGAGAGAGAAAGAAAAAAATTCATATTGCCTTATATTCGTAAGCACTGAAATATTTGGCAGTATCATAAAAAAACAAACTATAAACCAACAAATGCCAATAAAGCATGAGAGAGAGACAGCTGGAGAGAGAAAGAGAGAGAGAGAGAAAGAAAGAGAGAGAGAGAGAGAGAGAGAGAGAGAGAGAGAGAGAGATGTTTTTCTTTCAATTTAAATATCAGTAAAGTATTCTGTGTATAGATATTATATGTCTATAAAGTGTAGGTATATATTTTATATATTTCCTTTTGTGAAAAACAGATTCTTTATTTTAATTATTGCTATTTTATTATCTACTGTCACTTATTATTATTGTTACTTTTATTGTTTTTACTGTCATTTTGTTGTTATTATTGCCATTTTTGTAATGCTTTGGCAATATTGTCATTACAGGCATGCCAATAAAGCTTCTTTGAATCTGAATCTGAATTTGAGAGATGTGGTATACCAGTTGGAGAGAGAGAGTGGCTCAAAGAGGCATGAGGTCAACTGGCTCACTCTCGTGTTGTCTATTAACCCACCCTGCCTCTATTCCAATCTGGGCCCAAATGAAACCTTCTAACCTGTGCCGCCAGTGAAGCTTGGCTTTCCAGCAATTCTTGTGTTGTCATCTTTTAATCTCGCGAATTAATTGTTCCGGGTATGTTGGAAGCACTGGGCCTGGAACCACTGCAACTAAATGTTGAAACACTGCTGTGAAGATTTGATTGCATCCAATGCAAAAGACATTAGAGATGGCAGGTGCTGATGTTAGATGATTAGTTCTGCATCACAAACACCACTCAGGCTCCGCAGCCCAATGCTGGGGGTCTTTATACTGTTCTTGGTGATGTTCGGCATTGGGCATGAGACAAGAGGCTCAAATGTTGTGGCTGGGTAATTGATCACAGGGTTGTGGGTTTGATGCCTGGGTCCACCAAGATATCGCTGTCAGGCGTAGGCTAAGACAAAATCAGCTTGGCCACATAAATCACATCCATACAGCGCAGACACCATGCACAGGCATCAGGCCTACACTAGCAAGCTAACTGTAGTAGCTAACAAACTTTTGTTAGCTATTGCAGTAGCCTCGTAGATACACGAGCCTCGTTATACTCTGTCCGTATAAACTAGAAATTCATAACCTTTGCTGTTTTGTTGTCTCCATCATTTGAACCCTGTAGCTGCTAATGTAGACCCTGTAAATAATTCTAGATGAACAGACCAATAGAAATGCTCTAAATTATTCAGACACTGGACCGCGATGATTTACTCCATAGCACTACACTGACAAAACAAGCAAACAAACAAGCAACCCAGCTGGCAGACAACGTTATAGGAAAGTTTAGGAAACGTTTTTAAAAGGTTAAGGAGAGTTAGCCTGTAATGAAATAAAATAATTAAATAAATAAATTAATTAATTAATTACTAGGTACAGTATTGTAACTTCTACTAACCACATATTTCTAGCATGTTACTGTTGTACAGATGATAAACTAAAGTCTAGTCTGCAATGCTGTTTGTGTCATGTCCTCCACAGCACCCACTGAAACTCCGCTATAGGCTATATCTCACTTCCCCCACAGTCTGTCCATCCATCCGTACACACACTTTACTGTAAAACCCCCAACGGCGACTCCGGCCCAGTGCGTCACAGAGTGAGAGACAGAACGAGGGTGACTTATGTTCAGGTTTAAAATGGTTTGTAAGGATGAACATGCATGTTTGTATGTGTGTGTGTGTGTGTGTGTGTGTGTGTTAGCGTGCGGGTGCAGTGGGTGCTGAAACAGTGCCGTGACGTGCTCTGCTAACCACAGTTTCTCTTCTCTCTTTCAAAAGTGCTTTATACCCCAGCAACACTGACATGAGGGGGCGGAGCCGCACTTCATAGCAACAGAATCCCACTACGCTGTGACATCATAGGCAGTCAGAGGACACCTCCGTACGCCCCTACAGAAAGAGAGAGAGAGAGAGACACAGACAGAGAGAAAGGTGGTGGGTGAATGCGTATTGGATCTCATATTTGACTAAATGTGACGTTTGTCTCCCACTGAATTCTTCAGTTCCCAAAAACATACACACACATCACACACATCACACACACACACACACACATCAATCAGAGAAAACTATTATACCAACCACCATTAGAACTATTACGCCAATTATTACCATACCTCGGTTTAACCACAGCTATGTTATCTTTCATGTCAGTGGTGTCAGGAAAAGTAGACTCACACACACACAAATACACACACTGAAATATACACACATACACATACACACAGCTGTGGCATGTAAAAGACACTGGAAGCCTTACTGACCAGTGAAACGACAGTCTTCCAGGCTATTAAAATAGTAATGATTTCCTTGCTGGGGAAATTAGCCCATCACTTTCCTAATAGCCAGCATAGACTGTCATCTTGATTGCTGGGGTTTGACACCAACCAGGTTAAGAAAACAGCAGTTAATTTATTCCTCATAGCCCCAATCTGTCCTTTAATTTATCACTCAATCCATCAAGCATTGTGCCCCACGTCCACATTCCGTCACTGTTTCAGGAAAACCAAAGTGATAAGAAAATTATTATTAAGAGATGTTTTTTTTAAACTATAAAAAGGGCAGCCACTGTGGTCAACTGAGAATCATACAAATTCAGAAAAACACATAATACATGATTTTGAGACTATGACTCTTTGAACCTTGTAGCCAATGTATTTTCCTAACTGTGTTTCCTGATAAGACAAATACGTCAAATACATACATTACAATACACATATAACTAAACCCACTGGTTTCTTTACCTTGTGTACCTTCATAATGATTAGGAAACTGGTATAACATCAAGAAAGAGTTCAAATAAACCCCATAACATTCCAAGGTTTATTACACACCAAGGTGTATTATTCTGTAACTACAGGGACTTCTGTACAAACTGGTGGGGCCAATCTTTGGTAACAAAAGTCTTTAATAACACTTTCGGTCCACCAGTGGACCATAGGCTGTTAAAGGGGTTAATGAACAGAATACTCTGAATGCGTTGTGCATCACAAGTAATGAGCAAATCTGGCTTGAAATAATTTCTCAACAGGTTGTTTACGATTTTAGCATTTTTCAGCTGTTACCGAAATACTCAAACAAGATATTGATGTGTAGGTTTTGCAATGTTGTGTTTTGTGACCTAATTTTGTGTCAGAAATTGAATGAGGATGACTTTTAGGATTCAAGTGCCCAACATTACTTCAAACAAAACTGACCTAAACTGGAAGTTCCAAAGTTGTTTTGCTTCTTCTGTAAAGCTACTTATATGGAGATGCAGGACTCTGTGCTGACATTTAAGATTAAGGTCATCCTTTATAGCCACCACACAGCAGAACAGCAGAATGTAGCCACATTTAACCCACACATTTAATATATATATATATATATACCAGCAAGGCCACTTCTCTGCCACAGCCAGATCAATATGACAATATGCCAGTGTTTATGTTTTACAGACCTCCAATCACCTCCATCACCAATACCATGCCTAAATTAGGTTGACCAAAATTAGTTTTTATAAAAAAAAGAGGACATTGTGGTTAGGATGTTGTGGCGGAGGGGGGGGGCGGCTTAAAGTAGGCCTATGTTGTAGTGACCGTGGTGGTGGGTATGTGTGAGGGTAGAAGGGAGTTAAATATGTCTAAAATCATGCAACTTTATTAATGGACATTAAAGCACAAATATTTACTAAGATTTACTAAAACAATATTATATACAATATACATATCTACAACACACTGCACTGCTTAATGATGCCATTTCATTTCAACTCATGTCTTCAAGTGCAAGAAAAATAAAGTAAGCTAAAAAAATGTACAACCTTTTACATAGTATGCTTTTTCATGCCAATGTAAAACAATATGAATAAATACATCAATAAAATACAAAAAAGTCAAAACTGAATTGGTTTTATTTACATTTGCTATTGGGTATTTAAGGATATGGTCAACTGACTGCGGTGGGAAGCAGTGTGACCAAAGGTTGATGTAGAGGAAGGTGTTTATAGCTGTAAATCTAAACAGAATGTGTGGCGACTGTTGAAGCAAACGCTGACATGAAATCAATGCAAAATCCTGGACATATTACACAATTTAGAAATCCTAGCTGGACGCATTTTTCACATCCTGAAAAGAAGACATTCCGGGTAAAAAAAAATGATATATGTACGGTCACCCTACCTAAATAAAGCCCTACCCTTCTTGCAAAATGAATGCTTGATCTTTTTGGATCCTTTTATTCATTTTTCCAGTGTGAACAGCTAGTGTATGTCTATTACAGCAAGCTACATCAACAGTCAAGGGCAGTAAAGTATGTGTAATCTGCAGTGGCTGAACTGTTTTCAAACAGAATTATATCCCACGCTTTTGCGGCCTATGATGCCAGCAAGCCAGTTTGCTGTGCCAGTTTAGCTTGCCACGTTAGCTCTTTCCCACAACTGTTTTTGTGAATGAACAAACGACGATCTTCCCCAGTGAACATGAGTAATATAAACAATCAGTGCAGCAATCTGCCAGTCTGCACCCGTATTTCTGTTAACAGGGCCTGATAAAAGAGAAAAGGTGCACAACTCAGCCATACATGCGCTTATGGTCTGTTATGATGCCACACGGTGAGTGGCCTTTACTAGTACATCCCACACTGAGCCTGATAAGATCAATATGACAGTAAACAGAGCTGGATTTTTTACTAGAACCGCAGGCACAGCCGTCAGTCTATCAGTCATACAGCCACTGCACTTTGTAACAGTTTCACTTTCTCACAGCTGTATGGTGTTGACCAAAGATCACGAAGGTAGAGAATCAAAGAGCCATTGGAAGCAGTTTAGACAGAACTTTCAAGATGATTACAGTTATAGCTGAACAAACCTGCGAGAATTCAATTGTTTCACCTTGTTTACTCATGTTCAGGGTACTGAGAAGTCACAGGCCTTTTTTCCCTTCAATAGATATCATGGGGTTAAGAAGGCAGTCATATCACAGTGTGCAGCCGCAAACCAATACTACAGACAAGGGTCCATTTTGACTGTGACATCTCTGATGTTTTACGGTGAGACGCTACAGGTGAACAAGTCACTGCAGGTGTTGCCAGTTATTACTGATCTCACTATGAGGATGGTTTGTATTGGAAATTGCTAGAAACCTAGCTAGCAGGTAGTACAAATATTCTCAGGCCATTTTGCAGTACAGCCTTCAGCAATAAAACAGGAAATAATTCTGCTGTAGCCTAGTTTTTAGGCTTTAGGTTTAAGAATGGGCATCAGAATTGCATTACCATGTATTTGCAGGAATGCTCTTGTTAAATTGACACATTTAAATATTCCAGTTAGATTCTACAGGAAACAAGCGTTCCAGTAGCTTTAGCCTTCGAAAGCATTGCATTTGGAAAACAAAGTGAGACGTGAGTAGATGCAAATTGACTAAATACAGTTACAGTTTAACACAATCCATGTTATTGATACAATGTATCAATAGTATTGTCTCACCATAATTCACACTCTTTATGACTAAAAGCATGGCTTAATTTAACATGTACTGAGGGGAAGAATAGCACACTCTCTAACATTCATCACACTCTGAATCTGAGGCAAGTTAACAAACTCAATATGAATTGACTATAGACAGAACACACAGGTTTGTCTATCTAAAGAAAGCTCACAAAGCATTGAATGCAAGGAGTACTGAATTGTTAAACATGCTGTCCAAGCAAACAGCTTTTGTAAACACCTTTAATACACTGAACTTTTGTAACACTAGTATGTGTAGTAACACACAAAGGAAGCATAGTGTCTTCCTCAATGAACGATTAGAGGAAGAGCAGTGACATTAGCACCTCCGGCCCACTGCTAGCTACTAAATCAACTTCCTTTAGCCCATCACCCGGGACTCACACCAGAAGCCCACCGGTTCCTGTTGTTAAACCCTAATCCGCTGAGCCACGGCCTGGCACTTAAGTCACCTTTGCTAGAATGATGCCGACGTTACAGAAGGCGTTGTCACTGTCCTTGCTTTCACTAACAGGAAACTAAAATAAGGGCATAGCCGTGGGGCATTCCACACTGCAGCCCCTTGCACACACTGAGTACTAGGTCACTCTGACACACATCACTGTTTACAGGCTACACAAGCCTACACACATGTGGAAACACACGCACATGGCTTAACCGGCTTAACTCAGGTGAAGAGTCCGCAGCAGACTTTCATATAAGCCTCAGTGTAGTTTCAGCCAAAATCCTTACAAACTTCTTAACTTCTCGTCCAAAGACTTCTGTCCAACCTGTTCACATGAAACTCAAAACTAAAGGCTTGTTGAAGTTGAATTCTTACTTTCATCACAGCCATGCTATTATATATTATAATTACTATAAAGAAACTACCATTTGTAGTTCTACAAATACAGACTGTAGTCCGTCTGTTTCTCTACATACTTTGTTAGCTTCCTTTCACCCTGTTCTTCACTGCTCAGGACCCCACAAGACCACCACAGAGCAGGTGTTATTTAGGTAAGGGGTCATTTTCAGCAGTGCATTGACACTGACATGGTGGTGGTGGTGTGCTAGTAGTGTGTGTGTGTTGTGCTGGTACAAGTGGATCAGAGACAGCAGTGCTGCTGGAGTGTTTAAACACCTCAGTGTCACTGTTGGACTGAGAATAGTCCACCAACCAAAAAAAAAAAACAGCCAACAGCGTCCTGTGAGTGACCACTGACGAAGGAAGAGAGGATGACCAACACAAACTGTGCAGCAACAGATGAGCTTCCATCTCTGACTTTACATCTACAAGGTAAACCAACTAGGTAGGAGTGGATCTAATAGAGTGGACAGTGAGTAGACAAACTGTTTAAACACTCCAGCAGCACTGCTGTGTCTGATCCACTCATACAAGCACAACACACACTAGGGGTGTTTTCATACCTGAAAGTCTGGAACCAAAGTTCTTAGTCTTGTTACATTGTATACATTTGGTCTGGTTAGTTCATAGCAAGCACACTAAAGAACCTGTCTGCGTCCCGTCATCATCACATATGTGGGTTGGGCGTCCGACATGTTGAAAATCAGCAAGTTGCCTTTCTTGGTGTTGTGCTCATTTCTGCCTCCCTGCCAGAATCTGACTCCCTTCGAGTGCATATGCGGCATGCAGCAGAATGAGCACAACAGATTACCCTGGTATTTCTTTCATTTCTGTTTATATATAAGGGTTAACCTATAGTTACAGTACACACAAGTGACAAGTGTAATCTGTTGCGCCCATACTGCTGCGTGACAAGCATACACGCGAAGGGGAGTTCAGCACAACACCGTTGATATTTCTTCTTCTAATTTTTAATGGGTGATAAAAGCCTGCCTCAACTTCTTGTAATTAGTCTGAAGGTCTGAACCATCCATAAAAGTGTTTTCACACTGCAAGCGAACCCAACCGTGGTTCAGTTGGTCCGGTGTGAAAGCATCCTGACATGCTACCACAATATCAGGTTCACTGTAGTGCTGAGAATGGCCCACCACCCAAATGATACCTGCTCTGTGGTGGTCCTGATTATTGAGAAACAGGGTGAAAGGAGGCTAACAAAGTATGTAGAGAAACAGATGGACTACAGTCTGGAATTATAGAACTACACAGTGCTCCTATATGGGTCGAGTTTATTCCAAATGGGGTGGTCTAAATGTTCTGATATGACTGTTTGTTTGTGTGTGTGTATATCTATGTATACATATATGCTGCCATTCCTAGACCCCTGTTTGAACAGCAGGCTTCTGGATCTGGTTCCTTGACCTGAAGTTAGAAGGTCGCAGGATACCAAAAATAGAAAGAAGAAGAACCCATGCATCTTTAAGGTCAATGGCCTCGGGGCAGGAGGCAGACAGCAGGCAAAGGTGCTAAGCAGCTCGAGGAAAGAAGAGCCACCCTTAAAGAGAGGGCATCAGTCAGAAGGAGAAAACACATGGGGATAAAAGGAACTCATGACTGACATTTTTGAGGAGTGTGACATTTCAAGATCAAGAAGAACCATCCCAGCTATATAAACTGTACAATAGCATGACATAATGCAAGGGACCAGTGGTCCATTAGAGAAGCAGCATAATATATTAGGATAAAAATTCTGAGGAACAGTCCTGGGGTGATCAAAAGACTTGAGTTCATGTGTCCTTATAGGTACAGCTTCATTTAGCATCTCTCTGACTAGGCTATTGCCCAGGAGTGACCTCTGTTTGAAAGTGCCTGTATGTGTTGTGCATGTGGCATCCCATCACATTAGCAGAAGTCGAGAAATGTAGAACTGGTTTCCTGCTTTCACAATCGCCATGCTGTTCTGGTTTATTGGCTATCGTCATTTCAGAAATGCTTCGCGCAACAAAAGTGGAATGTGTCCCGCATTAGAAAAGCACATCTGACCAGCAGTCGAAACCAAACATAAACACACAAGCAGTGTGAGCCATGGAGATGAAGGTAATATTACATACTGTACTAAAGAACTATTTCATATCTTCATGTATGGATACCAGATAGAACTGGATGTGGTCAGTCCTCAAGTACAAATAATGAACAGTAGGCAAGAATTCAAGAAGAAGTCAAAGCAGTGGGGAATTCCAGTTCAACACAGTTGGATTTTTCTATTCCAACAAACCTACTAAACCTGGTAATTAACAGATTGAGCTGAACCGGTTGAACCTCGCACCTTTACATGCATTTTAAGGGGGCCTCAGACCACTGGGTTATGATTTTCTGTGTAAATGTGAGCACATTAAATGACCAAAGACCCCTCTAAATGAGCACACAAATGAACCGAACTCCATTTGATCGTCCAATTGATTCCTGCTTACTGTTCATTCATAGTCACAACCTTTCAGTGTTTAGCCCATAAAACACACTCAGAACAGTGTGGCAACAACCTATATAATACATAGTGTGATACAGTGAACACAGCATACTGAAGTACATTTAGATCAAAGATGATTGCATGATAGCTAGGCCTTATTGGGGCATTTAACTACTGGTTTGAACATGTTTCAGCCAAAAAGATCTGTTGATATAATGAGCATGAACAACACTGCCCAATATTTGTCATTGCTCCTAAAGGAGATCTCATCAGTGCTAAAGGAGACCTGATAGAGAACTGGGTCTCCTTTGAAGTTTGCTTACACCATAAACACAAGTGACACAGAGGTCATTTACACCAGGTTCCTTTGTAACAGATCAAAGTTTGGGTCATGTGTAAGGTCACATGAAAAAAACTAATTCACTAAAATGAAAGACGTAGTTCTACTACACCCTAAGCACAAAAGGGTTCTCTGACTCCTTTAACTCAGAACCATCTTTGCTGTTATATAGAACCATCTCCAAAAGATTGTCCCCCAAAGAGTTGTTTAGCTAAATTATCATCCACATTATTCTTAGATTGTTTTATGGTAATATATAGAACCAATGCCTTTACTAAAGCACCCATGTTTACACTGTAGGTCCATTATGACCATGTATTTCTTTATTTTAGTCTTTGCTATTTGATTGCATTCAGCGACAAGAGCTTTAGTAAGGTCAGGATGTTGGATGATCACCTGTTCCCCAACTTGTGGTTTATTTGAGCTCAGACTCAGATGTTATCATACGGTCTCCAGGCTTGCAAATGTGTCACAGTCTGATGAAGGTACACTTTTGCCTGTGTCTGGTATCTTGTCCAGTGTTTGTCTAAAGGATGGCGACTCTACAGTTGACAGTGCATTTCCTCGACTATGTAGCTTGATTTCACCCTGATTTCCATCTGTGCTCATCAATGCTTTCATTCCTGGCGCTGAATGAAAATCTCTCCTTCGGCACAAGGGTTTTTATTTAGCCAGGAGTTTTGTTTTAGCATGCTTTTCGAGTTTGCAGCGGTCCAAAAAAGCCACTGTAGGGTTTGCGCTTGTCACATTGCACATTGTCGTGCAGTCAGCTGTAGCCAGGCTGTGTACATGCACTAAAGACACAGAAATCAGTGTAGAAATGCTTCAGGTTTTATAGGAATAATATTTTTATATAAAGACATAATAGAGTAACAGGCTTCGAGAGAGTCAGCGGTCTAATACACTACCACTATGGCCCAGGGGTCGTAAGTTCAAAACCTGAGTCATGCAGCTTTGCCATTAGCAGTCAGAGTCTGAGAGAGCACAGTTAGCCAAGCTCTCTCCAGGTGGGTAGATGGTGCTACCTTCGTCACTCTAAAGATATATTGGCCGGCACTGGCGTCTGTTAGCTGGTGCGCTGGAGCTGGGAAGCTGGCGCTTTCCTCTGAGCGTGTCGGCTGCCTGACGATGCCACATCAGCAGCAGTTTGAAAAGAGGTGGTGTTTGGCTTTCCACATATCAGAGGAGACATGTGTTAAGTCCTACTGTCAGGAGCGTTGGTAGTGCTAGGGGTAGACATAAGCCAGTGAGTTAATTGGCAGTACCAAACAAGGAGAAAAAGGAATAAACAAATAAAAAAAAGGGAAAAAAAAATTAAGTAATACAAGTAAGTATGCATTTTACGTTAGTTACTGTAGTGTGATTACAAAATATTTAAATATTTACTTTTTAAGTAACATCTCTACTGGTGGAGAATACATTCATGTGTCAGTTGATCAGAGTTGAGTGTGATGCAGCTTTCTGCATGTAAAATGTATTGCTGTGGAAGCCACTGATGCAAAATCGTTCATTGTTGCAAAACTCAATGCTATGAAGATCATATTCATATTCATCCTATTCAGTCCTTTTTTGAGTTGAATCAAAGCAGTTACTACATCAAGTGATCCTTTTTTATGTTGAACTGACAAACAGTGCAGGTGTTGAACAGAGTAGGATGAAATGAAACACAAAAAGAGAATTAGTACCTCAGGGTTAAGAACTGAAGAGGAACCAAGTACGTTCTTCACAAATATTACTGGGTGGGAGTAAAGAAGTAGGATCACTTGAAAGTGCTCATCCATGAAAGGAGGGTATACTGAACTGTATCCATATATCCATTTACTTACGAATGTAAATATACCACTCTTCCAGATATAACATAAAAAGAGGAGAGAGAGAAAGAGAGAGAAAGAGAGAGAGGTGAAATTCCTCCCTCTCTCTCTGAGTGAGAAACTGCAGTTTAACTGGTTCAGCAGAGAGGAACAGCATAAAAAATAAAAAAAACCCGAAACTCACCTCACACTGCGTGGGGTGAGATACCAACCGGTGTGGTGTGAACAGCACACACGCTCACACACACACACACACACACACACAGACCACCTTTCTCTTACACACAAACACACACACAGAATAGTGCTCATGCAGAAATTGCCCTCTGACACTGTGTAAACAGAGATTAATGATAAACTCAGGAAGCACATTCCTTAAATATATTTACTAATTATGAGCGCACGCGCACACACACACAAACATACATACCCATCCTCACACCCACAAGCAAGTACATAACCACCCATTCACCCTCATATACACGCAGACAATATTTATATTTAGAGTTAGATTTACGTTAACGTGCATTTGTCTGACGCTCCTGTCCAGAGAGACCTACGCTGGAATCCCAGCATTTGTTACATAGGTACACAAATGTAGCTTTAGGAGTTGCACCCAAGAACTCTTTTTAGTGTAGTGTGGTGTACTGACCTGGCCAGTAATTAAACCCTATTTTACTACACTACACTAACTGCTAAAGCACCAGACAGCTGCCAGAGAGGTGCTTGAGGTTATAAGGAAAGAAAAAGGTTTGGAAGCATCACATTCAGAACACACTCATAGAGTGACACACTACACAGCACGTCCACACATACATGCACTCACTTACACCTTCCTGTGTCATTCGCACGCCACAATATCTCCGGTGTTGCAGTAACACATAGCGTCTATCCAGCCAGACGAGGAGAGAAGACAACTGCAGAAGTGGAGATTTTACAGTCCAAAAGATTGGCAGGGCACAACAGCAGTGTATCTTTCAGCAGAGGATTAGTAGTAAAACCTAATCAGAGAAGATAAAAATGTCATCTGTTGAAATCACACTGTTAGTTTAATAAGGGGTTTTAAATTCACTGCTGGCTTTGACTCAAACACACACGCACACACACACACACACACACATATAAACATACACACACACACACACACACACATACACATACACATACATACATACAGACATTGAGTCATACATGAGTCCTTTTTGTATTTGTAATAAATGCCATATGTTTAATATTGGTGTATGAGAACTTATAAATATATATATACAGAGAGATATCTCTGTCTCTGTCAGATCCAGAACTTTTAATTTTAGAAAGTCCATTTCTACTGCATCATTTTTTTCTCAAAACAAAGAAAAGGCTGGCATTTTCACATTATCTCAAAAAATGGAGAGAAAAAATACAAAAATTGAGAAACAATAACATAAATATAAGAGAAATCCCAAAATATTATATATGAGTACCTATATAGGTACCTATTTGTAAAATTAATACAATACATCCATACAATAATAAATCTCCAAAATACTCTCCAGAAAATCCAGTTACTTTACAGAAGAAGACAAAAACTTCAAAAAGATTCTTTTTTTAAATAATTGTTTTTTCCAGAATATTTTTATTGGGTTTTTTATTTCAAGCCTAATTCTTATATGAGAAGAAACAAAACTTACAAAAAACAAAAAAATATAACTAACTAACTAAAAATCATGATAGTATGGCTATGTGTTCTAGTATTAGTTGCCACAGAGAGATCTACCCCACCGAAGCGAGCAGGGCCAATTGTGCTCTTTCTGACTTCGGCTGCTGATGTTAAGGCAGCTGGAACAAAAGTCTAGGGTGGATTTTTTTTTTCTGGACAAGATTTTTATCTCTACACACATGTAATTTGACCAAGGGTGCCCAAGATTTTGTACAAGACTGTGTATCATCTAATGTAAGTATTTTTTTTAAACCTAAACCTTCAAAAAATATAAAAATGACCTCCAGAAAGAAATGTCTTTAAAAACATTTAGATTTTTAATCACTTTATAAACTCAGGCTTGTTTGGTTTTACCTTGTTTTTCTCAGATTTCTTACAAAGTCTGAACATTTTGTCCTGAAAATGTACCAAAACAAATACACACACACACAAACACATTTTATCAGTATGTTCCTTTCCTCACCTGTCATGTGAAGGCCTGAGGCTCATTATCGGACTGAGATTTATGAGCCAAGCGCAATAAAACTAGTGGTGCAAGAATCACACCCCTCTTGCATTCTTAGTTTACATTAATCTAAGGCTAGCAATATGAAATCTTATTGTCTCACACACACACACACACACACACACTCACAGAGAGAGAGAAAGGCTAGTTCTATATATAGCTGTTGGGCAGACACTGTTTTAGCCTGGCTAATACTGTCCTCTCCCTCTGTAGCCTATGACCCACCTACCCAACCTTACACCAGGATCAGCATTAATGCAGTCCATCTAACCCTTGATAACACACACATAGAGAGGGAGGAGGGGGGGCTCTTCTCGCTGTTAGGGATGTTCTGTACTTGCTAAAGAGGGCACACTTAATGAAACAGGACGCACTCTGCACCGATCAAGTATGGCACATGAAGTCTGACATTCTTTGGTTAATGAGAAACACTCGTGTGTGTGTGCATACAGAATTATCCCATGTTTAAGCCAGTGTTGAGGGACAAAGCAGGAGTTATGCAACACGGCATATGCCAGCCAACATTACATTTGAGGAACAACAACCCAAAAAAAAAAGGGACAATTCAAGGAACACAGCCAAAACCACAAAGCACTGTTACGCTTCCTTAGATTTCTAGTACACAATGAACAGCCCAGAGCAACCCGTACAGGGTCCCAGCATACAAGTAGTAAATATGAGCTGACCGATGACATTAGGACGTAAATGAGTAGGAACAAAGCTCGCAACAGCCACATTACCCACAATGCCACAGTGAATAGCCTATGGTTTTCCTCATGTACTGAAGGCCGCTGTCCCTCAGGCCCTCTGACCTGTGATATCTGTATATCCACTCCCTTTCCAGAAGCTCACCAGAGACATGGGCAAAATTCATATGTCAGCACGATTTGCACTATTTGATGTTTTTAGCACGTCTATATTTGTGTCAGGTAACTGTCAGAAACCACATAATTAAGTCTATCTATGTGAGGCTACTTAAGAATTTGACATCATCTGAGGCGAATATGTGATGATGTCAGAACATTTGCATGATGCTAACTGGTGAGGTATAAATGCCCCATGCTTGTTAGCAACATTAGCCTTGTTTGTACGACTCTAGCTGTGGTTGAGGGGATTAGCAGCGTCCATATTTACCACCAAACTATTGCTTTAAGACAGATATGGCGGGTTTGGTTCAGGGTAGCCGCTCAACTTGCTGTTGTGTCTGCGGAGGAGGTGCTTGTGGCTTAGATGTGCTAGCTTTAGAAGCTTTCGTGTTGACCTCTTTTTGGAATGTAGAGGAAATATTCATGTCAGCTCACTACCGTGGTATATCAGTCCATGTCAGCACAAGATGCTCCATCACAGTGCCAAGGTACTGTTTACGAACTGCAGGCTTATCAGGTTGTTGATTTAGCAGTCTAAAAGTAGACCACTTGAGGGAGTTATTCAATGCGACACACAGGCTTGTGTCTGTGTGTGTTTGTGTGTGTGTGTGTATGTAGGACTGTAGGTAAACTCACAGTGTGTGCATTTTCCTCTGTATGTGTGTCAGTGTATACTATGCAAGGGTAAAAACCTTGGATGAACATGAGTGCTGTCACTGCGTGGCCATTCTTAGAGGCTTATTAAAACTGACGCTGATTTTACCGGCACCCCCCCCCCACACACACACACACACACAAACTTCACCACAGCCCCCACTCCAACCAGTCCTCTCTGAGATGGGGGCAAGAAAAAAAAGAATAGACACAGGGAGAGATCAAGGGGGCAGAGAGAGAGAGAGAGAGAGAGAGAGAGAGAGAGAGAGATAGAGAGAGAGAGAGAGAGAGAGAGAGAGAGAGAGAGAATTTGAGAAAGGAGGTGGAGAGAGCAAAAAAAGAGAAAGAAACTGAGAGAAAAGGGGACAGGAGAGAGAGAGATAGAGAGAGAGAGAGAGAGAGAGAGAGAGAGAGAGAGAGAATTTGAGAAAGGAGGTGGAGAGAACAAAAAAAAGAGAAAGAAACTGAGAGAAAAGGGGACAGGAGAGAGAGATAGAGAGAGAGAGAGAGAGAGAGAGAGAGAGAGAGAGAGAGAGAGAGAGAGAGAGAGAGAGAGAATTTGAGAAAGGAGGTGGAGAGAACAAAAAAAAGAGAAAGAAACTGAGAGAAAAGGAGACAGGAGAGAGAGAGAGAGAGAGAGAGAGAGAGAGAGAGAGAGAGAGAGAGAGAGAGAGAGAATTTGAGAAAGGAGGTGGAGAGAGCAAAAAAAAGAGAAAGAAACTGAGAGAAAAGGGGACAGGAGAGAGAGAGAGAGAGAGAGAGAGAGAGAGAGAGAGAGAGAGAGAGAGAGAGAGAGAGAGGATTTGAGAAAGCAAAAAACGAAACAGAGAGAAAGACAGATAGCGGGGAAAATAGAGAGAACACGAGAGTGAGAGAGAATGTGAGCAAGAGAGAAAGCGAGAGAGAGAAGGGGGGGGGCAGGAGTAAGCACTTGCGGGTGTGTGTTGAGGGAAAACACTGCACACCTCAACACTGTTTTCAAGTTCACTTCCACCAGACAAAGACACCATTCTACTGACAACAAGAAAGGAAGAAACGGAGGGAGGGTGGAGGAGAGAGTGACAGAAGAGCTTTCCAAATCATTGGAGTCTGGAATTTCAGTAGAAGGTGCTACATAGCTCCAAATATTTGTTGTTGGTTGTCAGCATGGCAACCACTGCATGGCCTTGCAGTCTGACAATGAGACTCTCTCTCTCTCTCTCATTGTTGATATGCTGTGAATCAGTAATAGAGACACTGTGATTGACAGCCTTGCTGAGTTGAAGGCCACAGTGGCTCTGCGCACCACAGAGAAAATAACACACACAGCCATGCCTAGATTATTATCTTCTCCTAGTCAACTCTGAACACACACACACATACAGAACCTATCTATATGAATATCTATCTGTCTGTCTATCTATCTGTCTATCTATCTGTCTGTCTGTCTGTCTAACTATCTATCTGCCTACTTATCTATCTATCTATCTATCTATCTATCTATCTATCTATTTGTCTATATATATGTCTGTCTGTCTGTCTGTCTTTCTGTCTTTCTGTCTATCTGCCTGCCTGCCTATCTGTCTGTCTATCTATGACATTAACCTGAAACTGGACTGCAGCGTGTTGAGTGATACAACACATACTGTGTTGATGTAAAAGCGGTCCCTCAAAAGGCTGTCCTACTATTCAGCTGTGTGGAGAAGTTTATTTTTAAACTTTAGTTTTAATAGACTGAAGCAAGTCACACTGCCTAACCACATTAAATTGCCTAAGCCAAACTAATGAAGATCTGTATGCATGTTGAGTAGTCTGAGACATAACTTGATTCCCTACACCACCTCAGTAAAGAAATTAGAGCAAAATCACTTGGATTATTTTGCTTACAATTCATTGCTTGAGCTGTGCAGAAATGAAAAAAAAAATAAAATAAAAAAAACAAAGGAACTATATTTTAGTTTTAGTGGTGGCGTGTCTTTATGGTAGACTTTAAGGCCTTATATTCTGAGAAACAGCATATGCTCTGCTTGAGATAAATAACAGCCAGTGTGTGTGTGTGTGTGTGTGTGTGTGTGTGTGTTTAAAAGGTCTCTGGTCCAGTGATAGCCCCACTCCCCAGAGAGTGTGGGAGAGCGAAAGAGAAAGCGAGGGGGGGGGGGGGCTGCAGATATGAGTGCAGCTCTGAACCCATGTGTATCAGATAAAACAGAACAACCATGAAATGTGATCACAGATCAATACCCTACAGCGCTCGAGCAGGAGCACCAGAGAAGATCAAGAGCGTTAATGCACTGGGAAGAGGAGGGGTTTCACTCGCAGCAAGAGAAGGATAAGTATGGGAATCAGTGAGTTCAGCACAGCTTTCTCACATTGCACTGTTTATGACACTTCTCCAACTGTGAGGAAGGTTCAGGGACCAAAAAAAGATGAAAAAAAACCCCAATAAAAACAATGGCATGTGTCAGTTTGAACAGTGCCAGTCGCCATGACTCAGGCCTCTTGTCTGGAAGAGCCCCAGCTTGAGAAAAGAAGGAAAAGATGTTAAGAGTCTGAAATGATCATGTCGCTCTGTCGTGGTACAGCTTTCTCATGTTGTGAAAGTGACAAGCGTGTGATGGAGAAGGAGTAATGGATCCCTGATTTGAACAATGAAATATTAATTGGCCCGAGGGTTCACTTGGTGAAAGTGCTGCTTAGAAATGCATGTGAAATTTACAGCTGGGATTAAAGTTTGAGTCTCATGCTTCTCTCTCTATATGTATAGATCTCCCAAATCAGGAAATATATGTTCAGTGTATGTTCATGCACCAAGATTGTTTTTTTTTTAATTATTTTAAACTAGTTCTGTTGGTCCAGTCAAAAATGTGCATGTAATGAGCAGCAGGTATTTTCAAGGGCTGCAAAACAGATGTGCTTATACTTTTCCACTGTAAAAAGGGGTTGTCTGTTGGAAATAGAAAAAAGTTTGAATATTGTTCTTTATTTCAAACTCGCAAAATTTAAACTTCTTCTATATATACGGTTCTATGTAACAAAAACTGAACCCTTTTCGGTGCCGTATAGGGTCATTTTTAAAAAGGTTCTTTAAGGAACCATATACAACATGTTTTAATCATAGATATGAACTGTTTAACCAGGCAAAGAACCATTTGTGCATTAACACTAAGAGTTGTCACTGTCCTATTTTTAAGTATGGCCCTTGGCTTTATTAAAGAACCTTGAAGAACTCTTTTCAGGGTATTAGTCAACTGTACGTTGTCCTTAAAAAAAGGGTTCTTGAAGAGTTCTTTAGTAAAAGCAATGGTTCAATAAAGACATATGACAACTCGAAAAACAGATAAATGCTTAAACTGTTGTTTTTCTATGATGGAAAACAACTTGTAGATGGTCCTTTACTTAAACTCTTAAAAACATATCTCTATATAGCACCAAAACTCTTTTTTCACTTCTATATGCAACTCTTTTGCTTACAATTTCTGATATACACTAAATAAAACTATGATGAAAGCAGAAATCTTGCAAGTTTAGTTTTCAAAAATGTATTTTACAGGATTACCTTATTTTTCGGTATTGTACAAGTCCTTGCAAATGAATTCCTAACAGGAAATAATTTAAAACATTGTATGAAAATCTATTTTTTCTCTCATGGGACAATGAAAAGGCCAAGGAGGCCAAAACATTCCTTTTAATAAGCCCCACTAAATAAAAAATCTAGTGTTTTGAGTTTTTAATATGTGGGTTTTTAAGACTATATGTGATATGCAATAATAGACATATACCTTTTAAGAAAACTTTAAACCTGTCTTTTATTAAGCCATATTGGCCAAGCCAAATCTGCCGCTAATGGTAATCTTCCAACCATGACCAGCATAACTTACATTAAGGACTACTTAGTCAAATGACCCGTTGCTGATAGCACATGCCCAGCCAAACACTCCACATAATGCCATTTTGCCCAATTACAGCATTAATAATTCATTAATAATTGGACAGATCGAACTTCCTCCCCCCAAAGTTGTGTACATTAGAGAGGCTCTGATTAGCTGAAATCGTTAAATACTTAGTGTCAGGATAAGATATGATTGTGTCAGAGTCCTCTCTCAACCGAAATCAATTGCATAAGTGGACGTAAGTGAATCACAGGATGAGCATGTCAGTGTGAGTACACAGTAGTAGCTTGTGGTCTCACCTGACCATAAGTGTGACACCAACATGATAGAAAGTGTTTTATATAAGCACTGCCCAACATACACTATTATGCTATATACACAGTATGTCCAAAAGTATCCAGACAGCCCCCAGACAGATTATGAAGTCAGGTACTTTCAGTGCACGCATTGCTGACACAGGTGTACACACAGCTCCTACACAACAAAAACGCTACCACCAGAACGGCCATGAGCGCCAAAGCCTGAGGTCACCGTGCCCAATGACAAGCATCAGCTAGAGAGGCATAAGGCCCCCAGCACTGACGGAGTGATGGAGCTCTATTCAGTACCTTTGGGATTGAGTTGGAGTGGTGTTTGTGATCCAGAGCTAATCATCAAGCATCAGTACCTGACCTCACAAGTGCTTTTCTTGCTAGATACAACCAAACCCTCAAGGCAAAAAAAAAGAATGGACACACATTAGGAGGTAAAGGAGGAGTAAGGTATCTAAATGACTGAAGACCTAGCAAAGAAACACTGTATTCTGCAGGATTTAATACACCTTTACTAAACAGTTCTTAATGTCTGTTCCCACAAAAGGTCAAGAAATGTCTGTCGTCATTTTCCGGTTTTTAGGTAAACAGTTCAGATTAGAGAACAGCTTACCTCAGCAGAAAACAGACAGGTCACAGATCAGCGACTGAGGACAAATGAAGTGTACACACAACAAGAAGAGGTGTCCCAGGGGGGTTTATCATCACGCCTGACCTGTTTGTGTTCACTACACAGTGCACTGACAGATGACACAAAGGCTTTAAAGTAGATGTTCAATGAAAGTTCTAATATTCTAATAGCACACAGTTTTCTGCTCACCTCAAAAGTCAATCAGCCAAGCCATGACAAGATGTCTTTAGTATTTCACTGCAGCTAGGAGACTAATGTAGCTAGCAAGTAATGGGCATTTATTAGGACTGGGATCCCCCCCTAAACGTTCTGTATATTTACTTTAATCACAGCTATATAGAGACAAAGGCAAAAACTAATGCTTAATATATGTAGTTAGTCAGTCCCACCCTCACTGCCAACGCATTTTATTCATTTTTCCCCCTCACTATTTATTTAGGAGTGTGTAAGAGAGGGAGAAAGTGATGGAGTAGGTGTTAGCAAGACTAAGAACAGTAGTGTGTGAGTGTGTGTGTGTGTCAGTGTGTGTGCTGTTCAGGGCTGGGTGGAGGGGGGCTACTGAAGGTTCTGCCACCATACGGGGGGGAAATGGGCTGTAACAGTTTTAGCGCAGAGAACCACATTGTTGGGCACCTGTGCAAACAGCACAGCCCATCTGAGCTCGGTGACGTGCTGCTGTGTAAGCTATCGATCATTCACTTTGACCATACACACACACAAACACACACACACATATTAAACGCCTGCCAGCTTAAAAAATCAAACAGGCCCCCTCCTCTTGCCTCACATCCCTTGGGAAGGGGGTGGGGGGGAGGTTAACCCGCCTGTCACTTGTCAGTTTAAGGCCCAAATGAACGTATGGGAGAGGGGAGGGAGAGAGAAAAAGAGAGAGAGAAAGAAAGAAAGAGAGAGAGAGAGAGAGAGAGAGAGAGAGAGAGAGAGAGAGTTCACCTGCAAGCAGGTTGGACTGGAGGTTGATTTGGGACTGGCAGCTTCACAAAGATCCACAGTCTGGCCAGAAGAACCTGTTGTTTGTATATGTGTGTGTGTGTGTGTGTGTGTGTGTACACATACTCTAAATAGACCTGCTTGACTTTAACATGCTGCCAACACTAGGGCGTGGGTGATTTCACTTAAATGCTAACGGACACGTTCAGCTTCGTAAGCTAAATTAGCTGGAAAGAGAACAGACATATGAACACATACATACGCACTCTCCAGGCCGTAAATTATCCACTGCCTGCTGTTAACGGATTGCTTGGTCTCTGTTGCAGTGGAGACCGAATCCAAATATCACCACTTTGGTACATACAGTGATTCCAAACCTGAATTCCAACCTCTGGTTCTAGGTTTGGTGCTGTTCTGGATGTATAACCCATTAAATATCCATCTCATCCTCAAGCTTTAGACTTACATGACAGTTCCAGTCTATTGATTGTAATTGCAGTCACATATCCTTCTTCTGACAGCTCACTGTTTCTCACAGCCACTGAGATGAATTCCAGTGGGGACAGGATGCTGCGTTCCTCCACCATTTAAAATAACACATGTATCCTCTTCACTTTTTTTACCTATTGACATGCCTCGTTCTACAAAAAACGATGTACATTGCTCCTGATGAATCCATCAGTATGTATGTAGCTGTACAGAGTGACTCAAAGGACAGGACCCACCCAAACATGCCATTGTGTATCAGACCAGGGTACCCAATCTTTCCCAGTCATGCTTGGAGGACCCACATGTACAGTTAGTGCCTATATGTAGAGCGAATGTCCTGATAATGTTATGCTCATAGCACCAAAAGGTACGTTAATTAGAACCGTTAATTTAAAGATCTATTTTTCAGCACTATACAGAGTGTAGTGTTCATAGACACCTATATAATAAGCCTTTCATGATGACTGTCAGACATACCTGGACGTTTAAAAGGTTTTATTCCAACAAGCATCAGTGGTCAAATCTTTTTATTTTTTTACATAAAATATTTAATATGAATAATGAAATAAATATTTATTTAATATAATATAATAATATAATATAATAATAAATAATTCCTAAAATGAGCCCTAAATGTTTTTGTAGGTTTATGTCAGTTTGCATGAAGAAAGAAAAAAAAACAAAAAACACTGCTTTCAGCTTAAGTGTTACCTCATTTGTTAGCATACTGGTCATCAGTGTAAAAAGACCACCACAAGACCACCGTTAACCAAATCTTAGGATGTTGGACTGTTCTGAGCACAGCGGTCATACTGGCATAGTAGTGGCAGGTCAGCTGTGTTACACTCTGGTAAAAAAAAACAAAAAAAAAAACATTTACCATTATCTGTAGACAGTGACTGCTTATTAATCAACAAGCTTTAATGGCACTTAATTGCCAGTGCTAATAAACTCGAAAAGGTGCCCCGTCTCCCTCACCCCGCAGAGACTTCTGGGAATTCATTAAAGGACCATGTGGAGATAACTCTTAACGTCATCAAACAGGGACGGGCGGTGGCTGAAAGGTGAAGGGCATGTGGTGATAGATGAAGAGCCGAAGCAGCGGCAGACAATATTGATAATGTAATTCCACCGTCTGCAGCCATAAAACCACATAAAACTGACAGGGCCGAGTCTGTGCAGCCCGTAAAAGCCCACACACACAGCAATGGACCTGTGATTTGACATGATATTTCTACCCTTTACTGCTGCGTCGTCAATCAGGAGGTAAAAGGCTAAGCTGACTTTTAGTTCCAGCTTTTCATCTCTCGATCTGACACTGAAAATTACAAGTACATAAGCAAGTAAGTGAGGGGTCTTAATAATCTCCCTCGAATCATGAGGAAAAATATGGAAGTCTATGTATATGTAAAGTTAGATTGGTTCCAACAGGCCAGCTCTTATATTCCAGGAGGTGCAGAGGTTTCTGGAGGTGAGAGCTGGGTCTATAAACTACAGAAAGAAATGTACTCATTATCAACTACGTTCATGCTTTGGGAAATAAAATGACATTTGTCAGGATGGGATGCAGGTTGAATTGGCTGAACTGAGCTTCTAGAATTTCACTGAACCAAATTGGACTTAACTGCCACACAGTACTGATACATAACATGCCTAACATTTGCACCATGATTATTTGCACAGCTGTACAGATGTTAATTTTCTGTAAATGTTTATATAATTATATCTGTAAATTTGTAACAGCTCTTTGTTAGTTAACGTACTTTTTAAACTTATTATTCTTTTTCTATTTGTTTTGTGGTTTTTCATCTATTAGTGTAATACTTTTTAACAGCCTGTGTGTTTGTTACATGTTATACTTGTGTTGCTCTCACCAAGTAAACTTCCTTGTATGTGTAACACATTAAAATCACTATTTTGTTACAGTTCATTTTTACAGTTACAGTTATATTTTCTCAAGTTAATTTTCTGATTCAGTACAAACAGAAATACCTTAAACCAATCTATTTTTTCTTTACAAATTTAGATTAGAATAACACAGGGAGTCTCAATACTTTAACTGAAACGTTTGATTTACCTTAACCCAAAATCTCAACTAAAGGTGAATTACAATACAGCAATTAAATACAGCAATTAAATTGAATTAAATACAGCATTTTGTAAATAAAATTGTTTTATTAACTGACTTTTATTAATCTGTCAAACACACTGACAGTACAATCTGGTACTCACACAAGAGTAAACCCTGCAGTACACTCAACAGTATGGTAACTTGCTCTTGCAGCCTTTAACACAGAGGCCAGGCAGTCAGCCACTATATAAAATACAACTGATTATCTAAGAGAAGGTAGCCTGGGGGACTACACATTTACCGTGACTGAGGGGGGAGGAAGTGCCCAATATTCAAAGATGATGCCAGGAGCCAATGGGAAAGGTGTGAGTTATGCTCAACAAAATACTAAACCAGCACATCTGACTCTGTTAGTTACTGGACCTGTTGATCAACAACAAAGTGAGAAAAATGAGTAAATCTAACATCCATCATATATATATAAAAAATAGTGATATGAGATATATGCAGATTTTACATACAACAGGCCATTCATTTAGGTAAAACTTGTGGGTACAGTGTAGTGTTAGCTTGCAAGCTAACTCACCATCAAAACACAAAGGCAGCCTGTTAAATAACACAAATAACACAGTCTATCCGGCCACTGACCACTTTAGAATTCTTACCCTGTCTAAATGAGTTCAGCTAGACTTCACTTTCGGAGCAAAGTAATGGCGGACAGCTAAACTCGACAAGGAGCGATCTGATGTGACGTCATGGGGTCACATGACATTAAAAAGTCTGGCGTGAAGTAAAAATATTATTTCAGTAAATAATTACGTTCTCTGTAAGGGCAAAGTTATTTGCTTTGGGGGAAACTGATTTGAGGTTTGGAAATCATATTTTTCAATTAGACCAATATAAAAAAACACACTTATAATCATGTAAATAAATGACAAAGACATTTTTACTTTTTTCAGTGTATGTTTGTCGATTACCAGCACTGTGTAGTGTAGAATGTAAAAGGAACTTAAAAGCAATTCCTCATGTAAATAACTGTAGCTGAATGAGGGTACTAGCCCCTACACCATAGCGACAGCCACAAGTGCTGCTACATATGTCTACTTTCAGGTAAATCAGTGCAGAAACAAAACAAATAGCTGGACAATAATTGTAATGGACAGCTAACATTTCAGAGTATGCTCTCGACACCCAACTGACAGAACTAGGACGACACACACATATACTCACACACATACGAACAAGGCAAGACATTGGGTGTTCCTTTAGGCTGGGTCATGGTCATCAGTTCAGGGTCATAGCGATGGCCTACTCCAAGGTGTGTTTGAGTGAGTGTAAGGTGACAGGTGACACCCTGGGTGACATGGAACATTTAGTCCAGGTCACGCAAACACAATGAAGGCACTATGAAGGCCCTGGTAGGGGAATACTGGAGCGTTAACTTCAGCAGGAAATTATACTCCATTCATTTCTGTTCAGCTTGACAGACAAGCACCCAAGACACAGACTGACTCACTGGCTCACTTTACAGGTTAATTAAGATGCTAAACTAGTGAGTTTTCGACCTGTTATGTCTCATCCCTTGTGTCAGGATGATGGTCTTTTGGTAATTCACACATACTCTTACAACTACAGAACACATTTGGAGAAATTCTGAACATTTTGAACCTGGCACAGAAAACAAAAAGAAAAGAAGACAAAAAGAATCCACAGACTCGGTTTCTTCTTTGTTTGCTTCAACTGCCAACAGCATCGTACACCACAGCATAAATTAGAGACATTTCAGCAAAAGATTTCCGGCCCTTTATTACTGTTCTGAATGTTCTGGCCTTCCACACTGCAGCCATGAGCAGCGAGGAGAAAGAACACAAGAGAGAGAGAGAGAGAGAGAGAGAGAGCAGTCAAAGCCAGATCATTTCCAGATTTTAGAGATACACAAAGAGAGACAGGCAGAGAAAATGAGAGCGCATGCTGACCAGGGGTCACTATAAACGTTTGCAATGATTTTTCAAAATTTTAGAATTAACAGTCTTAATGTGACGCAAATTAAACTGACTGATTCAGTTGCAGGCAAATGTGTAATGTGATTGTAGTTACAATAACTGTAATAGGTAATGGGATAATTTAAGTTACATGGAAAAGATTGATGAATTTGTATTTTCAATAAATTATAATATTAATTCTACTCAAGTGTCTTTGTGAAGAACAGTCCAGTTTAACTATATGTTTTGTTTTATTCAAGAACCAAGGCTGTGGCAATACAGCCGATTACATGGTTTGAGACTATACTGAAAGTATAAGGTCCGATGGATGGATGGATGGATGGATGGATGGAAAAAATGAGTTTCAAACTCATGAACCTCCAATGGTTTCTCAAGTATCTCATCATTTTAACAGTGTAAGCTCTCGATTGGCAGGCATCAAACAATCCATTTAACAGAATGGAGCAAACTACAGGTCAAGTCTATATATATTTAAACCTCAACAGATTTTTTGTTTTTTGAGCTGCCTATCACAGCAGCTAACAAAAACATTGAATATGAGCCTAAACCGAAGACTTTCACTTGAGGATATTTGTATCAAAATCTGGTCAACTATGTGCTTTGTTCAGAATTATATATTATACTAAAAAAACTATACAGCAATAAACTGGATGTGAATTTGTTACTGTGGAAGAACCTTTTAAGGTGCTTTGAGGAACCTTCAAATACCTTTTTCCTCTAAAAACCTTCTAAAATGATTCCTCAAAGCAGCATACATGGTTCCTCCACAGTTACAAATTGATGAACCTCCAAAAGTTTGTCAAGAATCTTTTAACAGTGACTGTGTACACTTCCACAGTACTTAAGCTGCTACATCTGTACTGTCATTCAAGTTGTTTATCCGCTATTTTACCCTCTTTGCTATTACGCTATTATTAAACCCTGAAAGACATTTAGAAATGTTAGATGTCTGTAAAATGATGAACAAGTTGAAATTAATTCTAAATCACTGAGGAAAGCTGTAAAGGAAATAGGTGGTGGCCAGATTTTAGGTAGGTTAATTGCAATTTGTTATCATTTTAAAAACAACGTCCTGAAATGTTGTTGTTGTTGATAGAAAATTTATTGTATGGAAAATTTTTAACATATAAGTTATTGCTACTCCAAGTCATTCCACACTGAACAGTATTACATAGAATTAAGATGGTAATTCTGGGACAGATGACACAAACACATCATCATAATTACCAGTCTTAACCCAAAAGGCGCCATTAACTTTCCTGCTAACCCGTTCTGGTTTAACATCTCAAACCAGGCTTGGCCTGAGAGTGGACCCATCACCCCCTTTAAGAGACTTTGACAACCCCATATTAATCCAGAGCATTAATGATAGAGAGTTAATATAGAATTGATCAAATTGCTTAACCAGATCAACTAAGTAAAACGTAGCGAAACAGCTCTACACATAGCCATAAAAACAATAAAGTACAGATGCATATCATGTGATGCATATCAGTGTAAATGAAGCCAGAAAAGCTCTGAAATACACACTGAGAAACATCTGCCCAACATCTCTGTCCTCTAATGAACCTTTTAACAACTGAACTCCAGAGAATAAAAACATGCCAAGACCTCCGCAGAGCACAACACAGTCGGATTTCCCCCAATAACAGGAACTACGAACGTTTTTTTTAATATTTAAATGAATGACTGAGTTTGCTTGGATTGCGTTAGTTTGATTTTCAAAACACTCCAGCAAGCATCCAGAGTTTTCAGGACAACCTTCCTGCTATTATTCTTGAGGCAACGATAAAGGCTGTGAAGGAAAAAATATACATATTGTCCACAAGGACACAGCTGGCTGAGAAAACAACTCATTGAGGGACCTGATCCCCCCGCCCCCTCCCTCCGCCCTTTCGTCTTCCTCAACAGCTGAAACAACAGCAGTTCTTGGAGGGGAAGGCCTCTGTGTAATTGGTGATCTTGTTGACAACAGGCCAAAGAAAAGGAGAACAGGCAGTGCGTCACAACGTTCCAACCTACTGTACTTACAATATGCCAAAAGCATGGAAGCAAGCCATGATTTTTTTTTTTTTAAGTTTCAAAAATATTTTGCAACAAAGGTGATTTACCAACACAGCAGGTTTACTGAAGTCAAGTTTCTTCAAAGAGGCCTTTCCAAAGTATTTTATTTGTTTGCAGGGATGTACAAAGTCTGTGACCACCCTAATTATTAATTTTCAGGAGATAATTATAATGTTAATAAGAAAGAAGAACGTCAATGGAAAAATAAAAATGTTTTCAAAACTAGAAGTCATTAGAAGATACATAGAAAACAGGACAACCATGAAAGACCTGGTAGACCACCAAAACTGCCCCCTCAATACGATTAAGAGCATGCACTTGAGGCTTTCATCTTTGAGAGAGTAGATAATCAAGCTCCAGTCTAGCTTCAGATCTGAAAACATCCACAGGTGTTTCTATCCATTCTTCCAGTGTGAGAGAACCACTCAACACATGGAGGTCTGAAAGGATGTGGAGCTGAGCAAGAAGCTCTTACTGAAAAAAAAGACCATCTGCAAATCAAACCCGCAAAGCTGCTGCTATTCTCAGAACAATTGATTGAACACTCCAGACCTCAACCTCACTGAATGTGTTTTTTTTTATTTATTTACTATACTTCATTCAATCAGTCAGGCCTACAGTAGGATGCATTGGATGCATTGGACTGCCATAGCAGTAAAGCAGTGAAGCAGATGCAAAACAAGAATTGGTTAGCTGTACGCTCTTGTGACTTTCATCAAGTCCTATTTAAACATTTTTGGCCTAAAGTATACTGCTATTGGGCTCATCAATGGACCAGGGGCAAAGGGCAGCTCATCCAAGGATTTGAATGATTTAGGGGTGTTTCATAAATTGCTATATCATGTATCAATGGCTTGACCACATTCTTGTGATCACATTCCATATATTTATTAACAGGAGGTCTCAACTCTGTCTGACAGTTTGGGCAAGCATGTGTTACGGTGTGAGTGCTCTACGTATGAGTCAAGAGGAGATGGTTTCATTATTTGTGTGCGAGTTGACAGCGAGACCGCTCAGGAAGTTGACCCCTCTCACGTGTGCACTGGGCTCCACTGGAAAGAACAGAGCAACACAATGGAGCTCCACTAAAAACCTGTTTTCAAGGCAACGGATTTCCTGTCTGTACTCGTAGTAAGGATAGTTACACAGGGCTTGTGTTTGTGTGCCTGTGAGTGTGTGTACATGATCCCTCTCTGTGCTTTAAGAGAGCATGTGCTGCACAAACACAATGGGCATGGGTCACACCCCCGTTTGTGTTGGCTTTGCTGAGCTGCTGAGGGACTGCTGGAAAAATGAACCAGGGAAGAAAAAAAACTTTAAGATAACAGCTCCACACTGTGCGCCTCGAACACTTCGGCCTATAGGCTCGTAAATCCAAAAACACAGACCACTATAAGAATCCGTTTGGTAAATATTCATTACTCTATCAGTAAAAGCTCTAAACGCTGACACATCAGCTCAGTAGGATAATGGAGACCGACCTCCATTACGGCAGTCTCTTTTTTCTTTTTCTTTTTTGGTTTCACCACACTGGCCTGGAATCCACAAAATAACAACATGCCTCAAACGACTTCCCAAACCATGCTCTCCCCTCCTGCACATATGGCCCGAGCAGAGCCGTTAGCATATTACCACATTAGCTCAGCAGGAACACTCGGCTAGCGTCTGCGGAGGCTGCCAGCTCGGCGGTGGGCATCGGGAGCGTTCAACTGTGGCTCTGTGCAAGTATTTTCTCAGCCCCTGATGAAGAAGTACAACAAATAATCCCCACAGAAACTCATCCATCCCCGGCTTTCCAACCTCTGCCCACCATATGTCTGACCTCAGGGCCGTAAATTAGTCTTTTTAAACTGGCTCTCAGAACCGCCCGGCAAACACAGGCATGCGGAGACTTCAGAACAGCACCAGATACACATGGATCAGATCCACTGCGACTTTGGAGTCCCAAAAGAGTTCCTCAGTCATCCTAGCTTGCGTGCTAAGGTGGGTTGGGATAACGTCAAAGCCATCGTCTTTGTGATTAAGTAACCGTCCCAGACTCGGGGGCCGTGTTTCAGGTCTGCTCTAGTTTTTCGTCATTTTGTCCCTGAAGTTCAGGAATATGAATGAGAAGGCTGCATTACTTCATGTTCAGTGCAGCTCATGAATCTTTCTTGTGCTTTAATTCAAGAGACATAGGCTTTATGAATAGATGAATGAGTTGGAATATTAATTTTTCAATCGGCTCAAACTCAGTACAGTGAACAAACATGCATCCAAACATCCCAGTCTCAGTCTCTGAGGTGTGACTTATGAAACAACGAAAGGAGTCAATGAACGAGTGAAGGAATGAATGAAAAGAGAACAACAGAATGATGAAAGAGAGCATGACATGACTGAGGACGTCTCATTAGCGTGCAAGACTAAATATAACAAAATAATTTAAAAAAATAACCCTGTCATTTTGGCTGTTAATGAAGTCAGTGACATTTATGCTAACCAAATAACTCACCTATATAGGTTTCTCTAAAAGTAAAAGTCATGACAGTTTTTCAGTACAAACAATATAGATGAACCTTCATAGGTACAGTACTATTGGAAGAGCTTGATATCACTTATTTTATATTCAATAAGATCAACTCACAAAAACAACACATCCAAGTAGGCCTGCCATGTGAACAAATGTTGTTGGATGGCATATTGTCCCAGAAATAATTGCGACAAACAATATTATTATCAATTTGAGACCAATTTATGCCACTGATATAATGAAAATATAATAGCATAATAATGCAGTTCCACCCTAATAAAGACCAATAAACGTTTGATCATTAAGACAATTCAGACATTGGAATTGGAATATGAAATATGTTCAAATATCCTACATCAATAAAACATGAATTAATTAAAGCCACTGTTTTTAGTCCACATACCGGCTCATTTCCATTAATGGACCCTCCTCACTCATTCGGGTTAAAAGCAGAATGGTCCCACGCTGGAGCTGTGAAATGTGGCCAAGATAAAAGTCCAGGACAGACTGGTGACATCGGAACGTGCTGCAAAATCCAACACGTCGGCATGCGGGCATGACTACCTGGAGGAATTCTGCGAGGCGAAAGCAGTTTCTGTTTGTCTTGCATCAGAATACAAGCTGTAGAAGACTACAGCAGCAAGGTCATGTGTGTCAAACTGTGTGGGGTTCACAGTAGTTAAGAGAATAGAACAAACTAAAATACACAATGGGCAATATCGAGGTCAGCAGAAATTATAAAGTCATGTCCGTATATTGTAAGATAAGGCGATAATGTAATTATCGTGACAGGCCTACACCCAAGGTATATATATTATTATATATTATTATGTTATAGGTATAATATTTCAAATAAGCAACAAGAAATTCTTCTCAAAAGGCCTTATGGTCGTTGGGTGTGTCTGGACCCTACCTGAAATCACTGGGCACAAGGCAGGAATACCCCAGTACCACACACGCATTCATTTACTCACATCTAGGGGCAATTTCACATAGCAAATTTGCCTACCATGTGTGGTGTTGCAAGGAAACCAATGCACCCAGAGGAAACCCATGCAGATATACCAAACTCCTCACAGACAGAGACCAGAGCGAGGATTGAGCCTACAACCCCAGACCCCTGTGTAAAGTCAATTCAGCTTAAAAACAGCAATTGCATCGGAATGATCCAATTATGCTCCCTAACTAAAGGCACTAAAGATATACCCTTGAGGTTACCACCCCACAGACAGAGTTTGTACCTTGAAATATTATATATAGTTTAGTACCTCATGAAAACTGTACACTAAAAGCCGATTACATCAAACCTATACATAAACTACCCCATATTACTTAAACCTCATCTCTCTCTCTCTCTTTCTCCCTCCCTCTCTCTGTCCAACGTTAGCGCCAGTGCCCTGATTTACACCTGGGGATGGCTGGAGACAGCCGTTAAGATAGCCGCCACACCCAGACAATGGACTCAGATATGACAGGATTACTCAGTTGCCTTTGACCTCTCCTCCATTAGGACCCAGGTGATTTCTTAGCATGGGCTGAAGGGCAATGAACTACCGTACACTAATTACAGATCCAGACACCGGCCTGGAACCGTTTTAGGCTTTTATGAGGATTTGGACAGGCGGGTATTAAAAGACGTTAGAGTACTGAACTCTGAATAATTGGTCTCTGATAAAGCAGCTTGTGAAGAGACATAAGAGTTTCAAAAATAAGGGCTTTTTTCCAATGGAGACTGTCCATTCAATTCTGTGTAGTGCAGAACTAAGCAAATCCCGGTCTGAGAAAGTGGCCATATATAATTAGGCCTGTTTGTAATCCTCCTTGTCTGGCAGTCAGTGGGTGCAGGGGAGCTCTTCCTTCAATGTAGAGTTAAAGAGTGGATCATACCTCGAAGTGCACAGCCATTTATTGAGCTGTGTCAGTGAGCAAAATTCCCAAATTCCAACATTTCAGCCTACTTGACCTTCAGCAGGACAGAAAACTAAAAATATTTGACATATCTTAAGAGTGTTTTGAGTTTTGCACTTTCTTTGCTTGTAATGCATTCAGTCAAATAGGGCACCTTTGAACACTATATCTGAATTAGTGTAAGAGATATGTAAAATATGGAGATGCTGTGTGGATAAGGGAGTCACAAGAGTATCAGTGAGGTCAGGAACTGATGTTGGATGATCACAGTTCTGGATCATAAACACCACTCTAACTTATCCCAGGGGAACTGAATAGAGCTCCATTACTTACTGTTTCACAGCCCAGTACTGGGAGACTTTACAACCCTTTAGTTGCAGTTTGGCATCGGCCAAGGTAATCTGCTTCAGAGAATCCTATTCTATTGGCAATGCTTTTCTAAGGAGAGTATACAAGCTGTGTTTGTTCACCTGTGTCAGCAATGGATGCACCTTACAGCAGCTAAACGCACTGAAGAGAAGGGCTGTCTAGATACTTTTAGACATGTAGAGTGTTTTTCCTTCAACAAAAATAGTCTTTATACGTATGAATAATCCTGCAAACTGCACGAGTTTGCATGTTTGCTTGAATCAGTTTCTGTGTGTTCGGTTTCACAGCTTCAGCATGAAGCAAATGTCAATTACTCTGGCACTGTCTCTGAGGGGAGCTGATGGACGGTATTTACACAGGAGCCTCCTTACAGACGTGGGGACCACCAGCGAGATGGACCTCCAAATAGGGAGTCCCCGTAAGCTAATGGCAGACCTCATGTCAAAGCAAACACACGAGGCGCAGGCTATGGATACCCGATATTAGCACAGCAGCCCTATTAAAGGTTACAGTATACAGTACACACAAATGTATAAGTAATGACTTTTTCCATGGGTGTGAGCAAAGCTGCTGAGGAGTGGGTATAGTCTATGGTCCAGACTCAACCAGGGTGGCACAGACATGGAGGCATATAACAACTGACAATATAAACATGACACATTTACACTCTGCCGTGCCAGACTGAAGATGAAGATTTCCTTTCATGAACCCATCTATATATAGCAGTCCATCACTTTATTGTCCGTCTAAACATATCCAGCTAGCACGTGTTTAGATTTCACTCACCCATGTATAGAAGGATAACTAAGCTTAGACTGCATCAATACAGGTTTGCCACTCATCATCTATTTTAGTCTTGTTTATTTCAAACAAGTACCCGTACATCAGCACTGAAGGTGCCTTAGTACTGAAAACTGTATTTATCTTGGCATAGCTGAATAAGAGTGCAGAGTATGAGAGTGCAGTACAAGGAAGTGACATACAGTGAACCTGCCCCCCCCCACCTTCCCAAAGCTGTTACGTAATTGACTTGACCTTTCTTATATTTACATCCATAAAATTTACATCATGTAGGAATAATTGCTAAAAACAAAGTTTGGCTATGCTATGAGGCTCCTGTGTGAGCCGTCGCAGTGCCGTTAACCTGATAATAAAAGCAATGGTCATCATTTTTTTTCACACATGCCCATTACAAAAGGAAAAACAGCAGACCAGAACATAGGGTTGTTATAGGCATGTCAACATGCATCTGAGCATTTTTCCCCCAACGAAAGACAATCACACAAAGTATTTAGACATCAAAGATCAATAAATGCACGTAAATAATTCTGTTTTAGAAACTATGAATGTCTTTTCAAATGGCTGGAAACGCTTCTGTTCAAGTGTGTGGAATACCTTGTACACCACAGACATTTTTATGGAATATAAAATTACAAATTATGTCAATTTAACAAATAATTTAAGGTATTGCTACTGTAAATAAAGCAATACCACCACTGCCAAGTACTGCAGTCATTCGAATCCTTAAGTCAAATGAAATATTAAAAAAATTATAATGATAATAATAAACTGAACAAGAACTTCTGACACAAATCTAGTTCTTATACAGTGAAACAGAACCAGCAAAACCAGCTAAAAATGATATAAAGTAACAGAAAGAGGGAAAAGCGGCATGCTGGGAAGCTGTTCCTCATGGCTGAATCCTTTTCACAGTCTCTGGACAGTGCCTGACAAGGCCAAAAACCAAGGAAAACCCAGCTACTTCAAAACAGAGAAGTCTCAGTTTCCATGCTGAACTGGTACTGGACATTCTAGTTTCTGTCCCAGGAAAAGCATTGTGCTACGCTGAAAGAGGATGCTGGATAAGAGGATACTGCTCTAGTACTTGACCTTTGTCTCACAGAATTATATGCCCATAAAACTTGTCTGACCTTTAGACAAGCACAAGGCCAATATAAAAAATACATCTGAATTGGACAGTAGAACAAAAGAAAGCTGGTAATAAATAAACACAGTCTAGATTTATTATTAGCATTATGTATTTACACACATACAAATATCCATACAATCTTTATTTCAACTGAAGTTTCTGTTGTATTTCAGCTATGAGGGAGATTTATAACATGTTTGTATTATAACTGTAACTTACCGTGGTTAATAACCATTTATACAAGGACAACATTTCACATTTTAGTCATTTTTGTGCTTTTGCTGACTGAGAACTTAAACAAGCTCAACAACACTGCACACATACAGACAGAGGGCCTTTCAAAAGTTGTCCCGACAAGCCCAGTCAACCACAAAGCCACAAACGAGTGGATTTTAGAGCCTACTTTCCTTCTAATCTTCACCAACAAGCAATCAAAGGCATACAGATACAGGCATGTTTTGGAAAAAGCTCCACTCTCGCATGAGGGTCCCGAACCTGAGGGCAGAATCCAGAGCAACGTGAACCTCAACTAAACATAGCGACGATAATCTTTTGATTGGCAGCTGCTAGTCTGCCAACAGCCCCCAGCAGGGCACAGAGTCTTTCTTTTCTTTCTGTCTATTTCCACCAAAAAAAATCTTATATGACTTCCTTTTTCTCTCTTTATCTCTGCTAATCTGTGCAGCTAGCCTTAGTGCACACCAAATATTTTCCATTCAGCAGTGATTTTCCCCTACAGACTTCAGCCTAAATCCAAGGTGGATACCGAAATGATTAAGATCTTGCCCTGGGCTGTCGATTGCGGATCAGTATGAGGATTATGTATGAGCAGCATTGCCGTGTTTCAGTTTTCGAGTCTTTGGTTGCTAATGCACTTTGTTATTGTACAGTAGATTTGTTTCAGCATGAGGCCCTTTGGAGAAAAGGGCTGGGCAAATGTTTTTGGGTTGGCCCACATTTATTGTTTATATGCCAAATACCAGAGCTGTAGTCAGTCATGCCACACACTGCCACTGAACAAATGTAAAATGGAAATGTCTGTATAGACAAAAAGTTAAGCAAACCAAAATCACCTTTACTGTCACGTCACGTGAACACAGTAGAAATCTTTGGTGTCTATTTTTCACTTTTTGACATAATATGAATCTGACAGGTGTTCTTTATATAGTGTCAAAATTTACTTGATAATAATACGCAACAAAAACCCTTCATTTTATACAGACACTTATAGTGAATAAGACTGTAGTAAAAGAAGAGATATTGTATTACAGGATATATACAGGGGATATAATTGTGTTATATTAGTTATAATTATATATTTTTAAACAAAATGTCATGTATGTATGGGCCAATGTGCCTAGATCACAAGATTCACAACAAAATTGTTATATATACACCGAAGTTCAAAATTGTGAAATATTCATTTCTAAAAAAGAACTTTAATTAATGTAAAAGATGTGTTCTTTATACTGTGTCAAATGTTTGTGTTGACGACAAGTAAAAGCACTCCTAATAGTAATTCTAATACAAAACATTTTGAGGGATATTCATAATAAAATCAGCATATAGCAGGTTAAAATATTAGATTTAGAGGACTGTAATATTAAGTAAAAGACTGAATATGAAGTTCACAAGAATATTATTTTGCTGCCTTTAGGCACAAATCTTGGGTGCCCAGTCCCTTGCAGTAAGCAAATATACAATATATTGTCACTGTCACATTAAAACCTTGTCATTTATTTTTTACATAATGTGAATCTGACAGGTGTTCTCTATATTGTGTCAAGTAAAATCACTCAAACTTCACTTGTATTACACAATGAGCCATATTCATAATAAAATCATCATATGCCAAAGTTAAAATATTCGAGGTTGAAAAGTGCTGTAATATTAAGTAAAAGACTGAACATTACGTTCACAAGAATATTATTTTGCTGCCTTCAGTCACAGATGAGGACCTTCAAATCTCAGCATTTAACTTTAACAATAGCCTGTTGTCGTCGTTTAACCATATCACCTACAGTAATGACGGGGTGCAGATCTACAGATTAAGGGTGAGGCCTGACCGGGCGGTCTAAAGACTTCAGTTTTGGTGAACATCGACAGAGGACTGCCACGAGGAAACCTGGGTGCAACGTCATGCTGACGTGGTGCGTGTCGAGCAGTGGGTTCAGTGGAGCACCAGAAATGTGCCAGAGACCGGGGACAAGTTTCAGTTCGCCGCTCTTCTTTCCTTTCCTGCGAACGTCCCACGTTGGCTGACAACAGAAACCAAAACAACTACAGCAGAGCCCAAACCACACACTCGCCACGGGCTAACGGACACAGCAGCCCGTGATTTAAGGCACAGCTAGCTTCAAACGTAACGAACTGCCCTTTCCTCGTATCGCAGTAGTTCGGCACCTGTTGTGAAACCGGCTGCCGTGCTTCTTCGGTGTGTGAACTTTTAAGAGGCTCCCCGGGGCCGACGTGCTCTGTGGCATGCTGTCACTCCACATCACACCACGCCCCCCTCAAGCTCCTATTGGCTGAAAGGGACCGTGAGTAAAACACACACTTCCACGACAAAAGCAGACTGCTGTTTTTTTTTTTTTATTATTATTATTATTATTATTATGATTATTATTAGTAGTAGCATTAATATTGTTATTATTTCGGGATAAATCAAAGCAAATAAAACAAAGCAAACACATGTTAGACTATGAACAGAATGAACAATACCACGTTTTGTTGTTATTCTAAACAAGATCCAAGGTAGGACTAACGCCTGGTCAACGCACACGTCCTCGCAGCCGCCCTCCGCCTGTAGCTACATCATTTACAAAACCTCTTCAGGAGCGATCGTATGTTTGTGTTTTTTTATTATTATTATTATTATTATTATTATTTAAAGACCAGGCACCGCTACCCCTCACGCACTAGGTCCCACAAACGCACACTGGTGTCCCGCCACAGTCTGAAGCAGCTAAAGCGCGTAACCAGATATTCAAAAACAATACGTAATCCCACAATGCAGCGCGCGCTCGTCCACTTGCAGCATTACCTCATCCCGTGAGCCTCTGCGCGCCGAAAGAATCTTCTGGTGGTCGTCTAGGCAACGCGCCTTATCGGAACGCCACAGAACGTCCCCCTTGTACCGCAGACCAATCACAGGCCAGATGCATGACATCATCGCGGGCCCCTATTTTTAGTGTGTAAGCGGCGGCAGATAAGGTTGGAGAGCACGGCGGAGGAGCTCATAGCACACACGGGAGAGGGAGAGGGAAACACGGAGACACTTAGACACGGAGAGTGGCGGAGAAGGGTTGAAAACATAAAAACAACACAAACAGACAGTTTGAGCTTCGACGCTTTTCTTCTAGCCCCGCGAACCGCCTGACAGGCCGAGAGAGGGGGTCGACTTCGGTTGCGAAGTAGTTCCGACTGTTTTGGTAACTTTTTTAAAACTTTCTCTTTCGCGGGACAAGGAGTGAGAGGACGAGCCTTGTGAAGTTTGGGGAAACCAAACTAGCTCCCGTCCGCACCCTCTCTGAGAGACATTTTCGCGAAGACAGCGGGTTTTACTCTTTGGCTGTCAGACCCCCGGCTGAACACCAAGTACAGTTCTGGCGATAAGGCTCTCGGGGTGCGGCGCGATATCGCTCGCTGGTGAGTGAAACGGCTCGTCGACTCCACTCACTGAAAAAGTTTTGGTTGCTCCTTCTATGTCGACCAAGATGGAAACTACTTTCTACGACGACTCTCTGAGCGCCGCCTTTTCGCAGCACGACTCCGCCGCTTTCGGATACAACGCCAAGGTGCTGAAGCACAGCATGACGCTGAACCTCACCGACCCGGCCGGCACGCTGAAGCCGCACCTGCGGGCCAAGGCGAACGAGATCCTCACGTCGCCGGACGTGGGCTTGCTCAAGCTGGCCTCTCCGGAGCTCGAGCGGCTCATCATCCAGTCCAGCAACGGTCTCATCACCACCACGCCCACGCCGACCCAGTTCCTGTGTCCCAAGAATGTCACGGACGAGCAGGAAGGCTTCGCGGAGGGCTTCGTGCGGGCCCTGGCCGAGCTGCACCACCAGCACATGCCCGGAACCTCGGCGGCCCCTCAGACCAACCCCACGGTCAACAGCTCTATGGCGGCGGCGGCGGCGGCGGCGGTGGCGGCGGCTCCGGCCGCGGCAGCCTACAGCTCAGCGGCGCGCGCCGACCCGCCGGTCTACGCGGACCTGAGCACCTTCAACCCGGCCATCAGCAGCGCGGCCTCGGGCTTCCCGGCCGTCAGCTACACCACCACGGCGCCACCGCCTCTAGCTCCTCCACCTCAGCAGCAGCAGCAGCAGCAGCCGGCGCCACAGCCGCTCCCTGTCCATCACCCGCGGTTGCAAGCGCTGAAGGAGGAGCCGCAGACGGTGCCCGAGATGCCCGGCGAGACCCCGCCGCTGTCGCCCATCGACATGGAGAGCCAGGAGCGCATCAAGGCCGAGCGCAAGCGCATGCGTAACCGCATCGCCGCGTCCAAGTGCCGCAAGAGGAAGCTGGAGCGCATCTCGCGCCTGGAGGACAAGGTGAAGACGCTCAAGTCGCAGAACTCGGAGCTCGCGTCCACGGCCAACATGCTGCGCGAGCAGGTGGCCCAGCTCAAGCAGAAAGTCATGAACCACGTGAACAGCGGCTGCCAACTGATGTTGACACAGCAGCTGCAGACCTTCTGAAGCGGGAGCTCCGAGGAGTTGCGGAGAGGGCGCCGAGGGAAGGGACAAACGGGCTGAAAGGACACGCTTGTGTTAATGGGGCTGCGCACCAGAGCCTGCGGCGACGGGGGCCGGTGAAGCCGTAAAGTGCACCGGGACTGTCCCGGGGACCCTGTCTGGCCGCGTGCCGTGTAAAAGGACGTCCAGGTGTGGAGTTTGCAAGACCTCCACCAAGCTGGGTCCACAGCACCAGACAGCATGAAAGACTCACTCTGTTACTTTTATTATTGTTGTTTTCTAATGACGAAAGAAAGAGACTCATCCTTGTTCACTTTGACCAAGTCGTGCATGGACCGAAGCTTACAGGCGCACTCAGTATTAGAGGAAGAGAACTGCAGTAGGGACTCTGCTCGCCCCATGTTGGCGCGCCGCAGCAGGAAGTTGCGTCCTATAAAGTCTAAAACACACTCACACACACACACTTTTGATAAGAGCTGCCTGACTTCTGAGTTGCAAAATGTCATTTTTTTGTTCTTCTTCAGACGAATCGAATCGACGTTATTTGAGTTAGTCAAGCTTTCGACGGTTTCTTTTTCTAAAAAGTTTCTTGATGAGGTTTCACTCATTGTTATTTGTAAATAAGATCAACAGGGAGTACTTAAGTTTACCATTTGTAATAAAAAGTGCTACGTAATTTTTTTATGCTTGTTTTCTGAGCTGATCAGAAACTAATCAATATTTATGAACTGTAATAAAGGATGTCAAACGAAGGCAATGTGTCTGTTGTGTCTGTGGAGGTGCGGGGACAAACATGTTCACTCATGTCTTCAGAGCCACTATTGACTAATGCTGCATTTCACACAGGCTTGAATATACAGGTTTGTCTAGTGTAGCCATACACTCTCCATACACCCTATTATACCTTCAGAAGACATCAGGAAAACTCCAGCTTATATATATATATACACACACACACACACAATGTACTACTGTAGTATATACTGTCCATATAGCACAACCAGTTCAATTACAACAGGACAATATAATAGAGTGTATATCGTCGCTGTCTGATGAAAGTCCCAGTGCATTTAGAGCATTTCTATTGGTCTATTCATCCAGGATTATTTACTACACAGGGTACAGAACATCTACAGGGTTGGAGAAAACGAACAACGGACAAAAATGGAGATACATGTCTTTTACTGGACAGCAGCGATAAACAAATGAGTGGCATAAGTGAGACCTGCAGCCTTCAGCACTACTCCAGTTACTCTGGTTTCTTGAAGAAGGCTACATGTTTGTAAGCTAAATGTGGGTACCAGCTAACTGTATCTACAAAACAATGGTTTATTCGGTCAACATCCAGAATACTGCAGTTTTAGCCTGATATTGAGAAGCATATATTAACATTATATATATATATATATTATTGTAATTATTATTATAAATTTATTTATTTATATATTATGTTAATATATGCTTTTCAATATCAGGCTAAAACTGCAGTATTCTGGATGTTGACCGAATAAACCATTGTTTTGTAGATACAGACTTTCATATATATATATATGTATATATTAGTCCACAGTAGTGTAACTACACCATCAACAAGTTTTGTGGCGATTACATTAGCTGTGACCCTGCGTCTCAAGATCAATATTTAATCAAATAAACCTTGGACAGAAGTCTTCAAGAAAAACTCCTCACAACCCGTTTCTAGAAAACCGCCATTTTCAACAGGAACGGTCGTGTGCCACTAGAGGGCGCCACCGTCCTTTCTTCGCCAAGTCACCCTGGAGTCTTGAGGACAGGTCTGGTCCTGAAGTAAATCCTCTCATGACTATTCACTGTGAACACACCAGTGCAACTATTGCAGACTTCATTATAACGTGTTAACCCGCTGTAAAGTTTTAATTAGGCTGATTGAGAGGGGTGGTACAGGTCAGCCGGGCCACCGATCCCACTAATCTGTCCGAATTTCACGATCCTGAACGAACCTGAATCTGCTGCAAGAAGAAGCACACAGTGGCGTAAATCCTATGAAACAGATATGACGGCGATTTCGAAAATACCTAAACAGACTGCTGTGTATTACATCTACTTTAAATGTAAGTCAGGAATTAGAAACGAGGCCGTATTGAAGAGACAGACTCCGAGTTTTAAGGCTGTGGTTATAAAACCAGCGGACTGGATTCGCTCCTTTGTTAAATTGAGATTTAATGCTTATCATGCAACATTAATGGCCTTTCTCTGACCTAACTTGGCAAAGGGTGACATCATACCGGAAAAGCGGCACCTACATGACCATATAAGGCAACAGAACGGTCGGAAGATCAACGTCATCAGGCGGTGGTGTGGGCGTGGCTTACGGGAAGTGGAACTCCTCAGACTGATCAGCCCGCGCGCTGAAGCGGCGCGAGCGTCGAGGGCGAGGGGAGTAGTAGGGCTTTCCTAAGGCTACATAAGCCGTGTTGACAATTCGACATGTAGTCCGAGAAAGTAAGGCTAAAAATACAACACAGAGACCTAAAAATCACACCAGCAACTCATACTGTATTATTTACGTAGCAGAATATGCACACGTGCAGTACACGGTACACTTAGCTACAGGCTCCTAAGCATAATAAACTCTTAAGCATAATAAACTGTTGGAAGAGAGTTAGCTAGCTAGCTACCTCAAAGGTCTGTAAAAACACCACATAACACTAGAATATAAATGAATACAAACGTTTAAACATGAACGCAGTAAAAAGTAGGATTTATTGTTCACTAAAAAAGTCAAAATAGTTATAACTAGCTAGTTAAAAGATGGAATTTCTTCTCCATGCCACCAATCGTCGCAGGATTGTCTTCCAATCCACCAGCGCACCCCATTTAACGTAGCTAGCACTAGTGCTAATGAAACGCCGGTTAACTACCTGCAGGATTTTAGTGTAATTTGCATGTCTTCTAGTTTATTAATGCAAAATGAAAAACAGCTTCTTAGACCTACAGTCGTATGCAAAAGATGAGACTTTTTTTTGGTGATTTTCTCTGTGACAATATGTGTTAAATATCTTTCTACAAATTTAGAGAGCAGTTCCTATTTATTTGGTTAGTAAGTGTTTGCTAGCTATGTAGAAGCTAATGTTATAAAAATTACAAATAACATTCATACAACAAGTAGTATTTTTACATCGCTGTGTTCAGTAAAACATCTCTAAAGCTTTCCTCATGTGAGTCTGGGATTATTTAGAGTTATCATTCAACACCTGGTTTAATAATTCAGTGCTTAATGATGTTAAATGAGGTGAGCTGATGGTGAAACCAGCTGAAAATGAGAATAATTAATTCACTGTATGTTTACTAGCATCTGTTCCAATGTGATCTGGAGGTTTTACAAGCAAAAACACTTATTTATCCATATAAATGTCCTTGGATGCCTAAATCCTCTTCACAGCTATATATATATATGTGTGTGTGTGTGTGTGTGTGTGTGTGTGTGTGTTAAGCTCCACCTGAAGAGATATTGTCTTACATAGTCTTTTACATGAACACAAACACAAATGCTTGTCATGGTTGCAGTAGTCAAGAAGTAGAAGATTACTTGGCACTTGAAGCTTAAATAAAGAGGGTGATCTCAACATTAAACTACCAGAGAACAATACCCTATTCTTTCCCTCTATTTCTCAGAAACCTAGACTGTTCAGATCTATCAGACTTCACACTCGAATGTATGTGGACGTCCGCCTGCATTTTCTCCATATCTGGTTGCTAAGAGATATCTGAATGCTTGGTAAATAAGACAGAAGCCATTTTTTGCAGCTACTTGCTATTATGTTCAGAGCTCTCTGTACTCCTTCAGATTCTACTGCATTTGATTCAGGGATCTGACCATTTCTTAACAGGGAGGAGCATGGGTTCAACCAAGTTCACAAATCCTTATGCTGTTGAAGTGATCCGGACTAAGGAGAAAGAGCTAGTCTGTGGCATCTCCAACACTGAAGACTTGTTGGATCTTCTAGTTGCAAATGGAGTCCTGCTGCCTGAGAGTAGAGTTCTTGTGTCCAGCATCACGGCACGAGACGAGAGGAACTCCAGAATGCTCAGCATCCTAGTCTCGCGTGGCGAACGAGCATGCCGAATTTTCTTCTACCCCTGCCTGAAGAATGCCGAACCTGAGCTGTACCAGAGCATGAAGACCTACGTAGGTGGGCTGAACCAAGACATTAGGGACACACGAAGGCAGCTGATTGGGTATCTTCTGGAGAAAGATGTTCAGGGGACAATTAAAAGCAAAAGGAACAAAAGCAGAGATAATTTCAATGAGACTGTAAAGCATAAATCGAAAAAGGCTGTGGTTCCTCCATCATCGGAAGAATTACAGAAGAACTCTGCTAAGCACACATCAAATGTAATTCTCACAGCTGTGTCTACTGGTGACATATCGCTGTTACAGGAACTTCTAAAAGGCACAGTTACCAATGACAGAAGCTCATCTTTCGACACCCTCCTACACATTGCTGCGGCTCACGGTCAAGTGGCGATTATAAACTTTTTGCTCCGTAAGGGAGCCAAACTGGATCTGAGAGACCACCAAGGCCGCACTGCCCTACATAGAGCTGCAGAGGCTGGCCACACAGCTGCTGCAGTGGCCCTTGTTAGGGCTGGAGCTGACATCCACGCCAAGGATCAGGCCTCCAAAACTCCCCAACATTTAGCAGCACAAAATGGTCACGAGAATATTGTCAAATCACTGATCGTGGAGGAAGCAAGAAGCTGCAGGAATCAGACTACATTCCTGCACATGGCTGCAGTGGAGGATGACCCAGAACTGGCTGGCATTTTGCTACGGAATGGCGCGTCAGCAGACACCCAAGACAGCCAGAGGAAGACGGCATTGTTTTATGCCATTAGCTGTGGAAATGAGAACACGGCTGCTGTGCTGCTTCAGGCTGGCGCCCAGGTCGATTCTAAAATCATGGAGGCAGCGTTTGACTTAAACAGGGAGTCTTTACTGTCTCTGCTTCTGAGGAACATCAAGAACACAATGTCCCAAAAGGAGCTAAAGTCTATTCTGTTCAAAGCAGTTAAGAGAAATTTGGATGGGGTTGTGGCTGCCCTCATCAACAGCGGAGCAGATGCTAATGTGCGTGATGATCTGGGATACACACCACTGCTTCTGGCCACAGAGCTGAAGAATGTGGAGGTGTTCAAAGTGCTGGTCTCTAAAAAAGCCCACTTGGATAAAAAGCTACCCAACCAGACGTCTGCTCTTCACTTGGCTATCCAGAGTGGCAGTATGCCAGTAGCACAGGTGTGTACACAATTTCACAATTGAATTCATGTTTGTATAACATATACTGTAGTACATACAGAGAGTGGCATCATTACCACTGACCACGTGTCACATACTTTTTTTGCCTAGATATTACTGGACAAGGGTATTGACCCCGACAGCACTGGCCCCAAAGACCAGACACCTCTGCATCTTAGTGCCCTGTACAACCAGCCTGCTCTGATGGCTCTGCTGCTCCGCAGAGGGGCTCAGGTCAACGCTGTCACTCAGGATGGCCTGACCGCTCTCCATCTTGCCAGCCAGAGTGGGCACACAGAAGCAGTGGCCCAGCTTTTGGAGGGAAAGGCAGACGTGCATGCTCGGGACAGACAAAGCAGGACAGCCCTACACTGGGCAGCTGCTCAAGGTGAGGCGGGTGTCATCAAACTTCTCCTCTACACCGGAGCCGACGCCAGCGCTGCTGAGAAGGAGAAGAAGACTCCGTTACATCTGGCAGCAATGGCAGGACATGCTGAGGCAGTCTCGACACTGCTGACCGGACAAGCTAACAGTGGAGCTAAAGACATGGATGGCTGTTCGGCCCTGCATTACGCTGCTGGGAATGGGCACGAGAGTGTAGCCGCCACTCTCCTCACCTCTGGGAGGAATAAAAACGTGGACGAGAGGAACGTGTGGAGGAGGACACCGCTACATTTGGCTGCAGAGCACGGGCAGGAGCTCCTGGTGGATCTGCTACTGGAGAAACAAGCGAAGATCAATGCCATGGACAACAATAAAGACACGCCATTGCATTCTGCCTGTCGTGGAGGGCATCTGGGCACAGTGCAGAGATTGGTAAACTGGACTCAGGGGCAGAGGGCAAACCTGCATGCCACAAACAACGTGAAGAAAACAGCTCTGCAGGTGGCAGAGGCTGAGGCCTCTCTTAACCACCAGAGCATTGCTACACTCCTGAAGAAGAAAATGTTTCTCATTAAAAAGTAAATATTGCTGCTATCCAATGAAAAGCATGTATCTCCATTTTTGTCCCATTTTTGTACACACTGTATCAATAATTCTAGATGAATGGACCAGTAGAAATGCTCTTGTTTTACATTGGTTTCCATTTAAAGGGAAGACCATTTATGCCTTCTCCTGTAATGTCACCAATATATTTATATACATATACACACACATGTGACTTTGTAACCAGTGCATATCTAAAAGCCAACAGGCTTTCATAAAAATAAAAAATAAACTTTTACTGCTGATTTTTAAATAATTAGTTAAAACATTACAACACCATGAATCCGCTTGTGTGATAAATGTGTATATTATGTTTAAGGAAAAGGGGAACGTACTGCATCTATAAATAAAAGCATTGGCATAATCTTGTCACTAGGTGTCACCCAAATACCATGTATACCAAACAGCACAACGCAATGACAATGAACCCAGTAAAAGAGTAAAGCAGTGTGGTGGCCTACAGGCCTATTGATAATGTACTCTGCCATTAAATTGTAAACCTTAACTCTTGTAAGAGTTTTCACAGAATAATGCACTTCAGCTTAGTTTCACTGTGTGGATTGGTGATCAGACTAAGACAGATGCAGAGATGTTCAAATGTAATGTATACCTGTAGATTGTAGTTAAAGGATTTTCACGATACGGATCCCAAATGAGGTTTTCAGGCCGTCATTCAAGCATTAAACATAGCTCGGGTTTCTCTTAGTATTTCTACATAACTAAGCACTGTGGTTGTACCACAAACTAAAATTCTGTCAAAATAAAAGTCCCTTTTAAAATGAAAATTAAAACTTCATTTGATTCTCGGAATTGAAAAGTATAGTTTAAGTAAACCGAAGACATAAAACATATAAAAATATACTCAACACTGACTAACAAACTTAAAACGGGTCTAAATGCTATGAATCAACATATTAAGAGAAAATTATGCTTCAACTAGGGCTGGTCAGAAATACACTTTTACGCTGGAAATTTAATCGTATAATGAAAAACAACACACCGCTGAGATAAGCGGATTTTTTAAGGGAAAAAGAGGGTTCCCTTGTACCACATTTTATTAAACATTTTTTATGAGCGGGTCTTTCCGTGTCACGTGACGCCTAAACGTCGGCGAGCCGCATCACGTGACTTAATGTTTTCCTACCATGCTGTGCGATGGCTAGAAATGAGGAGAAACAGCTTGGAAAACTAAATCGATTATGGCTTCAGAAGGAAAGAGAGGGTAAACTCTGCTCGCAACATGGCTAAACGTCTCAGCTTGACTTACAAAGTGCACGTTGTAATAGTGGCTTCTTCTTTTACGTTAGCCACCTTATGTAGCCTCCGTTAGCTTGCATGGTGGGAGTCTAACTGTTCACCTTTGCCCTGTCTGCTTTTCATTCTAGAGGGGCGCATTAAGGATATTAGTGAACCAAGACCAAAACTTGTGAGTTGAGTCATTCACTCCACACCTGTACTGCAGCACATGCACTAGCTAGCTAATTTTTACCAGCAGTAAGGGAATCATTAGCTAAGTTAATCATATGTGAACTGAATCGCTGTATTCCTTTCTGTAGGCAACACTGAATTCTGTTGCGGCCGTGAAGAAATGGATACCAAGCATCAAGAATGAAATCGAGTACTACCTTCAGGTATCCTGACCAAAACATCAGTCCAGTGCAGCTCACAGGCTTCTCTATACAGCTCATAGAGAAATCAGAAGCTGTGTGACCTCTATCAGTACACCTTCATTAAACCTGTAGAGTAGTAGCATACTTGAGCAAATGTTCAGTATTTTAATTGAGTATTATAAATAATATTAGTATTTTACAGAGGCATCATTATGACTAGACACTTAAACCTTTGCTTTCAATAGAGAAAATAACATACTTTTTGCTCTTTGCATTTTCATTTAGACCTTCAAAGCACTCCTTTAAAAACATGGGGTTTTTTTTGTCTTATTGTTTTTACTAGAACGTGCAACTAAAATGATGTCCATGTAAAATTCAACTGCCCATAAAATAGGCTCATTTATATTTGTGTTAAGATCAGTACAATCTAGATAAAAGTCTTAAATGTTTAAGTGCCAAAACGTCCAGTTTGATGCAGCACCCACAGTTTCGCTTTGAACTGTAGGTTTTCTGTGCTTGTTCCATCACGGAATTTATGTCCGGCATCTCTCAGTGAACCACGCTAAATAGGCTATTTTAACAAATCATTACTGCTGGCATGTATTTTAATATATTGCTGCAATTACAAATGCTTTGATATTCATGTTTTTTTTCTTTACTTTTTTCCCTATTTTTACATTGTTTGCTTTTGAACAACACACCAAAAAACAGACAAAGGCAAAGCTCAGTCAGATGATATAATTCCACATAGAATATCAGAATTGGGCTGGTCAAAATGATTGGCTCCGTCAACTTTATTTGGTATTGCACCATTTTTGAAACAGCCGAAGTCAATCGTTTCTGTAACCACGAATGAGTTTCTTACACCCCTCTACCAGAATTTTAGACCACTTTTGCTATGTCTCTCAGACTTGAAGGGTGCCTTCACTAATCTTGAGGCAAGGAGGGAGACAGATAACTGGGTTTTGAATAGTTTAATGCATCTGAAATGAAAAGGAAAATTGAAGGAAACTGTAACATAAAACTGTAATCTAGATTTATAATCTTTAACCTTCTGTCCACCTCTCTCTTTGATAACTACAGCAGTCTCAGTTGTCCCACTACCCAGAAAGGAAGATAACAGAGTTCCAGCAGCAAATTGAGCAGCTGGAAAAGGAGTATAAGCGTTACCTCAACAAACTGCGATCTTTGGACCCCACCTGCAAACATACGCCCTGGACTCCCAGAGCATATACAAAGAGAAGGCAAGACTCAGACAGCAGTCAATGCTTTGGTTAGTATTTCAAACATCCTTGATATTGACAAGTAACAAAGGGAAATCTGGCATAAATGTCTTAGGTAATGTATTGGGCCACCATAAGCCATCACAACATCAACACACACACACACACACACACACACACACTTATCAACCATAAGATTAAATCTTAATATGCCTAATATTGTATTAGGCATGTCAGACCTCTAAAGTTTCCTGTGGTATCTGTGTACCAATATATTTGCAGTAGGTTCTGTAATTCTATGGATTCATGTTTTTTGCCCTGGACATTCCACAGATGCTTGATCAGATTAAGATCTGGAGAATTGAAGGCCAAGTCAGAACTTTGAACTCTTTGTCATGTTCAGCAACCCATCCTTAAACAATTAGGGGGGGTAGTATGTGTCAAAGTAACCTCCACATGAATGCCAGGACCCATATTTTCCAGCAGAACATCCAGAGAACGGCACTCTGCCTCGGTCAGCCTGCCTTCTTCTCATAGTGCATAGCAATGGCACTCTGACGAATTGGAGATGCTCTAACCCAGGCATCTAGGCATAATTTTCACGTTTGAATGGAAACTGTTGGTGGACATCCATTTTCAGGTCTTTCCTGAGATGTTCAGTTGGGTTCAAGGCAGGGCACTAGCTGGGCCACTTAAGGACATTCACAGAGTTGTCCCTAAGCCACCCCTGTGGTGTCTTGACCGTGTGCTTAGAGTCATTGTTTTGTTGGAAGGTGAACATTCACCCAGTCTGAGGTCCTAAGCTCTCTAGATCAGGTTGTCATTGAGAATATCAATGTACTTTGCTCCATTCAGCTTTCCTTTCACCCTGACCAGTCTCCCAGTGCCAGCCGCCAGATAGTTAAAACAGACCAGACTAGAGAAAAGCACAGAGTGGCAGAGCACTGCAGTGACTATTGCCCTTCTAGACATTTCTGCCATCTGCACACAGCATCTTTAAAGCTCAGTCAGAGTGACCATTTGGTTTTTGGTCACCTCCCTTACCGAGGCCCTTTTACCCCCAATTTCTTTGCAGGCGAAGTTTGAGGCGGCCAGCTCTAGAAAGAATCCTGGCTGTTCCAAAGTTCTTCTATTTAAGAATTATGAAGGCTCTCTTCAGTGCATCAGGATTCTTTTTTTGTAGCCTTTTCCAGATCTGTGCCTCCACATAATCCTGTCTCTGCAGCTCTACAGACGGTTCTTTCCTCCCATTTTTGCTCTCATATCTGTGAGACCTTATGTAGACAGGTGTGTGACTTTCCAAATCATGTCCAATCAATTGAATTGACTACAGATGGACTGCAATCAAGGTGTAGACACATATTGAAGAGAAAAAACAGAAATGGGAGACCCCCAGAGCAAAATTTCAAGTATAGTAGCAAAGGGTCTGAATAGTTATGTCCATGTGAAATTTTAGTTTTTTCTTTTTAATAAATTTGCAAGAATTTCTAAAATTCTTTTTTTATTTTGTCATTATGGGGTGTTGCGTGCAGAATGATGGGAGGGAATTTTTGTTTGTTTGTTTGTTTGTTTGTTTTTTAAGAATGAGGCCTCAACATAATGTGGGAAAAGTGAAACGGTCTAAAGACCCGAATTGATCTGTTCTGGATGGATGGACGGACCATCATCTTTCAAAAAATGTTTGGATGATGGAGGTGGTAAACATTGTACATAACAGAGCCACAATACCCTGTGACTATAGAGAATATGAATCCTTGTGTAAGCTACACCTGCACTTACCACTTGTGGAGGATATGGTGAGTCATCTCACCAGATCACTATCTCTGTAGACCACTACCTCTGATTTTAGCCCCAATGCACTCACCACTTGCAAGCTTACTGTGGTATCTCTCTTTGTGTTGAACAGTGGATGGACAGTTCTTGCTGTCACAGTCTAATAATATTCTGCATTTTCAGAAAAGCTGTTCTTTAATTATTTTGTTGTTGTTGCATCTCACTGTAACACACACATATTGTGTTTAGTGAATGTGAGCTTTACACCATGATTTCTAGTTCACTTGTTTCCTATAAGTCTCTGCTCATATTAAAATACTAGCCACTCAAGCAGTCTTGTGACTGTAGCTAATTGGCGTCATAATAATTAGATCTTCTTGCCATCCAAAATTGAGGTCAACTGGGCCTGCTGAGCGTTATAGGATATTAATTGCCATAATTATCACTCTACAGTACACTCATATAAAAACAGCTGCATCTTTCCAATCATGAATTTAAAGTTGTCATCTCTCCATATATTGATGTACTAAACCAAAAATCTTCAGCTGACACACTAGAATCCATTTTTGTGTAGATCACTATTAAGCCCAACCCTAGGAGGCCAATTAGTGACCTCATAAGGTTGATTAACTTTAAGTTATTACAGAATGCACTATTGGAAACTAGACTGAACTAGACTTCATATAATCTAGCATTCACTATGTTAAGATAAAAATGTTTAGGGTTGCAACAATCGACCAATAATAATAATAATGTTGATTATTGAAACAAATGATTGATTATGAGTTGGTTAGTTACCAATTAACTCTTATGTAGCTATCAGCTTTTAAATTTAGTGTGAGGTTTTTTTATGCATTAGCTAACTAACAATGAAGACATTAAAGATAAAAAAAATCTCCAGTAAGTTTTTTTTCTGTCAAAATTTAAAACCAAAGATGTGCAGCAGAAGTAGCAGCAGTGAAATGTAACACAAGTCAGTAAGTTAGTCTTCCCTTAATCAGTATTCCCAGAATTTTTATATCAGCTAAAAAAAAAAACTGTACTGGACTTACTGGACTGTAATTTTAGCTTTCAGTTTGTGACTTTTGTTTTGCAAAAGCTTTTGCTGGAGCCGCACTCAAACTGATTGGCTCTTTTTGTTGTAGGATGGGACGTATTAGTAACCTGCTAGCTGATTGACTCCTTTTCTTAATGGGCAAGACTTTATTTGTAAACAGACGCCATGTTGATCGTTAAGAGAACTCCCAATTACTTTTCAACTAGTGGGAAGTCTCCTCATGTAAAACGTCTCCGGGTCGACTGACTTGGTACCCTTCTTACACCCTTTGTCCACATGAGACTTCATCGATATAAGACATCAGAGTGATGTTGCTGTAGATGTCTGGCCGTGTTGCCTTAGGCTCAGTAACATAGGCGGTAAAATTGTATTCCACACTGTTCTGGTTGGACTTACCCAATTAATCCGTGCGTTCTGAACCGCCAGGCACATGCACAATGATGTCACCAGCTAATCAACTATGAAAGTAGTTGCTAACTAATTGGGTTGTCAGTTTTAGTCGACTAAGTCAATTAGTCGCTGCACTGCTAGACATGCTACACATACTTGATTTTCTGCTTTTTTATATCATGACATTGTTCTGAATCTTTCTCGCAGTGAAAAGGCTCTGCGTTCCTGATCCTGCTCATGAAACTAGTCCTGAAGAAGGAACAACATCTGCCCCATGTAAGCAGGATCTGCATAAACAATCAACCCCCAGCTGCAGCCCACCTTCTGATTTTCCAGACCAGGACCTCCCACTCTCTTTTGACCGCACCAAGCTAGCTGTAGCAGTGTCTGGGTCTTGGAGAGCCCCCTTGGAACAGCTGAAGGACAAGAACACTCTGGCATGTGTCCTGCGCAGCGGCTTACCCAATCTGCACAGCTCCATTGCACCAGTTGAAGAACCTCAGAAACACCTGGAGACAGAACAACCACCCTGTACTGAAAGGACTCTGAATAGGACCGAAGATGTGCTAGGACTGGGGTGCTACTCATCTTCGTCAGATGATGAATCCTAAAAGCCTGTGCATGTTTTAAATTTTGTACAATAAAATGTATATATTTTTCAAGATTAGTGTTCCCAGCGAATATTAGAAAAATAGAATACAATTTGAAATTCTGATTATTGAAGAATAACGAGTAAAATAATGCAGCATGATCTTGTAACCAACTATAGTATCTATACTTCTGCAACACATGTAAGATTAAGCCTGAGTTTCATAAGGCGTTTGCATTAAAAACGTCTCTTCTGAAATACATCACTTATGTGATGGCTTTAGGAGGCTTTTCCTGAGTGGGTGTCCTTATGTACATCCAGCAGTTTCGCATTGAGACAAAGAAGCGCAGTGTGTGCGTGCAGGGATTACATAATAGCCCCACCACAAAAGGCTTTGAGATCTAGTCTGCTGCACTGCTTACTGACTTATCAGAAAGCAGAAAATGCTGACTCAGAGAGAGAGAGATGGGTGCTGCTTCAAATGTCTGGTCGCTGCGAGGCAGCCCACGTCCAACCCCAAAACCCCTCAATTTTTTTCTCATTCGCAATGTGAACTGCTTACTCTGTGACGCTTCGGGGAAATGAGGCTTCACTGATTCTGAGGCTATAGTAGAAGAGAAATGAGGTGTGTGGCTTTATTTTCACATCAAGGGTTTCCCATTCCTGTAAAGAGAAACATAAAACCTGTCCTCTAAAGCTCTACCTGTGAAACACATCTGTCACAGGAGGTTTTTCATGAATGACATCATTGCATCATGGTTTCGTTTGTCTGATCTCATAACACACCTGAACTTTTTCTCGCCTTACATGCTAATTTCCACAGTTCACTTAACAGGCAGATGCACATGACACTAATTAGAGTAAAAACGAAATAGGGAAATGGTATTTTTATGCTTCAACAAAAACTAATTTCTCTACAAAAGTATTCACTTGCCCATCCAAATCACTGAATCCAGGTGTTCCAAACAATTCCATGGCCCCAGGTGTATAAAACCAGGCACCTAAGCATGCAGACATTTGTGAAAGAATGGGTCACTTTTAGGATGCCACCTGTGCAACAAGTCCAGTCGTGAAATTTCCTCACTTCTAAATATTCCACAGCTGTCAGTGGTATTATAACAAAGTGGAAGCGTTTGGGTACGTCAGCAACACAGCCACGAAGTGGTCGGCCATGTAAAATGACAGAGCGGAGTCAGCGGATGCTGAGGTCGCCAACTTTCTGCAGAGTCAATCGCTACAGACCTCTAAACTTCATGTGGCCTTCAGATTAGCTCAAGAACTGTCCATAGTAAGCTAAGTGGAATGAATTTTCATGACTGAGCAGCTGCATCCAAACCAAGCTCAACGCAAAGCGTCAGATGCCACTGGACTTTAGAGCAGTGGAGAGGTGTTCTCTGGAGTGACGAATCACACTTCTCTGTCTGGCAATCTGACGGGCGAGTCTGGGTTTGGTGGTTGCCACGAGAACGGTACATGTCTGACTGCATTGTGCCAAGTGTAAAGTTTGGAGGAGGGGGGATTATGTTGTGGGGTTGTCGGCCCCTTAGTTCCAGTGAAAGAACCTCTTAATGTTTCAGCATATCAAGAGATTTTGGTCAATTTCATGCTCCTAACTTTGCTGGAACAGTTCGGGTATAGACCCTTCCTGTTCCAACATGACTGAGCACCAGCGCACAAAGCGAGGTCCATAAAGACATGGATGAGCAAGTTTGGTGTAGAAGAACTTGACTGGCCCTCAACCTGATAGATCACCTTTGGGATGAATTAGAGTGGAGACTGAGAGCCAGGCCTTCTGGTCCAACATCAGTGTCTGGCCACACTAATGTGCTTCTGGAAGAATAGTCAAACATTCCCATAAACACTAAACTCCCAAACCTTGTGGAAAGACCTCCCAGAAGACTTAAAGCTGTTTCAAAGGGTTGGCCGACATCATATTAAGCCCTATGGAGTAAGAATGGGATGTCACTCAAGTTCATATTCGTGCGAATGCAGGAAAGCAAATACTTTTGTCAATATCTATCTATCTATGTATCTATATATAGAATATTATGGCCACCTACTTAATAGTTGAAATAGCCGTCCTTGGCTCAGCGGACACTCGCAAGATGTCATGGCATGGACTGTATTAGGTGTCTGAAGGTGTTCTTTATAGAGGTTAAATGAGCGGTTTCAGAGATGCTAGCACCCTTTGCCCACTGTCACAGTAGATGTCTGAGGTCGTGGATGTCTGACCACCCCTGGTGTGTATAAAGATATAAAGATATGTATGCTGCTACTGTTACTATACCATTCAAACGTCACTGTCTGGGAAAGGTAAACACAGTTAAAACACAGGAGAAGAACAAATAGTCATCAAATATGTCTTTTTATATGCAGTTATTCCATCTAATTCTACCTAATTTGTATTGGTTGATAAATTAAGATGTTCCCACAAAGTAAAGTTAATAGAGACGGCACCAATATGATATATCAGGTATCAGCATAAGGACACTGGAGGGAAAAAATAATGAATCTGATTCAATACCGTAACAAACCCAGCCTAAAATAGGCCAGATTCACACAGTGTGATAGTGTAAGCTCATAATATACTGTATTGTTATCAGCAGACACTCTTAGACAGATTCTGATACAGGGTTCAATACCAGTATCAGAGAAGAAAAACAGGGTATTGACGTCTTCAGAAGTGAAAAAATTGACAAAATCTCCCTGTTCTAATCAGATCCTGATATATTGTTATGCTTTCAAAGCACAAAAGGGCTCATAAATCAAACATCCAGACATCTGTGTCCCTCAGACTGTTACATAATAAAATAGCGTTCAAGTAGTATATGGAATTTAGAAGGATTTTCCCAGTCATGATCTGAAAGGTGAAATGCAGTGTAAGCATTAGCTGTGAGAAAAACCTTCCATTTTGGTGACATGTTGTGAATCATTCCTGGCACTACCTCACTCATGATGGCTGAATCTGATACGATTGAGGCCAATTGTGGGGACGTAGATGAGTCACGTTTTGTATTTTTTATTATTATTTTTTTTTGCACAGTGGTGCGGTCTAGCTTGTAAGATACTAGACTTAGATGTAGGGATCCAACTAGGCTGAATGTCTCCTTGTCGACGCGACAGACAGCAAGGGGCTCTAAAGTGTTTCCATCCATGGAAAGGTCCAACTGCTGAAGGAGAGCGAGAAGGAAACTTTTCTTCGAATACAGGACTGACGGGCTCACCAGAACGGATGGAAAAAGTCATATGAGTGGTCATGACTGATTTAGCGTACTCACTAGGGGGAGGGGTAAAGGGTTACAGACTGACAAATTGAACAATGGCAAATGGACAGACACTGCATTTCCGAAATCAAGCAGACGGTTCCCGTAAACTTGTGCTGAGAAAGTGTGTGTGTGTGTGTGTGTTAGTGGCGGGTATGCTGCAGCAGTTGTACAGGTTAAAGTGATGCTGCTCTCATCATCTGGTTCAAACCACACCACTAACCTCCACCCCCTCACCCTCTCCGTTCTCATGCAGACCCCCGAGAGAATGCAAATTGCAAGACTGAAAGCACATGCAGACACTCAGTGCGTTTCATGTGGCAGCTTCTGTTCCTCGGTGGTTGTTTAATAGGGTTACTGAAACTATCTTAATGTGCTGCATCATTGTTTACATACACAATCAACCCGCATTTTCTAAAAGGGTGATCGCATTATACAGTTTGCTCCTTTCAGTTTTTAGAAATGCATAGTCCCCCTAGACTGGCTGCTCAAAGCCTTCGTGGAGCGTGTTGAGCTGCCTCACCCTGCTTACTGGGTAACAGATCTCACTTAGTCATTCTAATCGTTTTTTTTTTTTACAGCTTTCACAAGCTTTCATTGCTCAGAGCACTCTTCTCCTGACAGCTAAGAAGAATCAACATATTCGTTTTCTGCTGACCTACATCATTAAAAAGGACAGAGGTGGTCTTCTGAAGAACTCTTTCTAGGTCATTATGGCACACCGTCTTATAAACCGGTAATGCATAGCAGTGACCCTAAAGCAGCCCATAACCACAATCAAAAATTTTATTACTGGTACATCAGTAAGAAAGAATGAACTGCTGCAGTGGATAAATTACACTCTTAGCAAGGGTTCTAAAAGGGCACAAAAGGGTTCTTTGACTTGTAAAAGTAGAGGAACTCTCTGTGGTACTGTATAGGTAGCAAAGAGAGTCATTCAAGAACATTATAGAGAAGAATCATTTAAGTATCTGAGGGGTTCTTTGAGTAGTTATGGTTCTATGTTACCATTGCCTTTCCTAAAGAACACAAGCAGCTACCAAGTACACAATAAATCTGCTCATGCATGACTAACTAACTGTAATGCATGTAAATAGTATAGCTCTCTGAGTATACGAACTGAAAGAAGGCCAAGAGTGAGTTTTCCTGTCCATGATGTCACTGTCATCAGAATATATCTCAGCATCTTCAAAAGGGCAGATGCAGAGAGAGAGAGACACCAAGAGAGAAGATACGTGGGAGGACCATATAAGAAGTGACGACCACATTAGTCCTTTTTTTTTTTTTTTTTTTTTTTTTTTAAAAAGGGGGGGGCTCTGAAGTACTCCTACTTCTTAGACACATACTCACCCTTGGACAGATTAAAAACTGTAAGCATGAATGGTAACCTTAGGTACCAGTATCCACAAGTTTTCACAGTGGATGCAGCAGCAGGCCTTCCTCAGCAGCAGCATCTTCACCCTCAGATGGCCACTGCAGGGACTGAGCCCTCCCTGGTTCCCTGCTGGACCTTTCCTCCTGCTCGCTTCCAGACCAAGAGAAGAGGCTGTGGAGGAATGAACTCTGCTGCAGGAACCCTCCTGATTATGGTGCTGCTGGTGGTCTTTGCTGCACTAGGACTGGGAGCCTACCAAATCATGAGACTTGAAACAGAGGTGGCAAAGCTCAAGCAGGTGAGAGGCTACGTTCTTTCAACAAGGGTTTCCATATATTACCAAAGCCAAATAGCTGCTTTAGTGCCTGTAAAGAACCACATACGACAGGTTCTCTGTTATACTGAAGAACCTTTTAATCATGCTTAGAACAAGTGAAGGATTCGAAGGGTTCCTTGAGGTGTCATGCACTGTTATTTATAACCATTGCCTTTACTACAGGACCCTTGATGAACCCCTTTTTAAGTGTCTTTTGGAGGTCATGTTTTCTATCCTGTGGGTTTATGTTTTGTTTGTTGGACTCATAACTACCTACATTTCTGTTTACATATAATTTTACAGAAAATGGATATTAATCAGTCATAGTTAAGCAGGTGAATTTTAATAAATAAAAATTTGACTTAGTTAACCCCTTGTTTTTTTTTGTTTTTGTTTTTTTTAAACTACTTAAATATTGACGAGCTAATGGGTAATGTATGTAGTTTTGAGAGTGAGTATTTCAAGTATAGGTCCCCATACAGGCCCCTGAAATTAAGGCCATTAAGTAAATCTACAATTGCCTGTATTAATTTCTACATTCTGCAAAGAAGTAGATTTTTGTTTTTAAAGCATAGTGCGCTGAGCATTTTCTCTGCTTTTTGACATTTACTTTAGCGCACTTAGACCGGAATCACCTAAAAAAAGATCAATGTTTGTGGTCACCAGTCCAGCAGTACAGGATATCCTCTACTCAAACCAAAGCGCAATGAAATGTACATCTCACCTTCTTAAGAAGTGAAGCGAATTAGCATAAAGGGCACATAGACACTCTCCATACACTCTCTACTTTATCCTCATCAACACTTTAAGAAGCTTGTGTGAATATTAAGTCTGAAAATCTCATATGAATGCATAATTTAACATCCTCAATGTCTCTCTGTTTCTTTCATGGCAGGAAATGTACAAACAAACTGAAAGCAGCGCGCCCCAGAAGCTAGTTGGTGAGTTGTTATACTTGTTTCAAGTTCTCGTATGTGGTTAGATCGTGTTTATCACCGCTCATCAGCTGTTAAATACAGCAGACCTACAAGGACAAACATCATGCCATCTTATCTTATCTTTTGCCTCGTTTTCAGGACACCAAATAGACGAAATCAAAGAGACCAAGCATCTCCAAGCTGCACATTTGATTGGTAAAGACCATTTCCTTCCTCTAAAGGGTCCTAGAGTGTAGTTCCTCCTATACAACATCGAGCATCAAGAGTGGGATCCGACTGAAAGACTCATTAGAGATTGAACCCAGGCCACACATGAACACACAAACTCTCCTCTGTGTGGTCTCTCTGATCCTGCGCAGATCAGAACTACAACTAAACTTGATCATGTAGAGTCCACCTCTCAAACCTTAAAGGTGTTGTAGAATGCATTAATTCAGTGTTCTAATTTGGTCTCTGGTGGCTACATAGAAAGAAATGGGGGTTTGGTTGTTATATACATCCTTCGCATCCCTATGTCTTGGTCTTGACTCAGAATGAAACACACTGATTTTTATTTAATGTGATGAGCTCCACTCTGATTGGCTGGTTTACAGCAAGGCACCATAATCGGTCACACAAAAGTGACATACTGTTACAAAAAAACAATGTTACAGTTATTTCCCAGTCTTACCAGACAGTGCTGATCCTGTCTTGTGGTGGGCTAGGGTTCGTTTTTAGTCTAGCACATAGACATGCTCACTTCCTGGGCCTTCGAAATTGTGATTCTCTCAAAACACTTTTTGAGTGTTTGTGATTTACAGCTTCACCATCTTTCATAAGGGCTATAAGGGCTTTTGTTAGTGGGCTGGGTGTATGTAGTAGCACGTATTTTGGGTTGTAAATAAAATGAGTCAAGACTGTTACATAACAATGTTGGGGTTTTGGAATTAGTCTGCTTTACAGCCCTGCTTTGATTCTGCCAGATTTTCTTTTCATGAAATTTCAGTCATGCCAAAGAAAATTACCATTTTCCATTCTGGACATCTTTAACCCCTTAGGCTTATTACACAGTAAGGTGTATTACTCAGTAACTACAGGGGCTTCTGTACAAACTGGTGGGGCTATTCTTTGATATCATTTTGTTATAGCACTTTCAGCCCATCGGCGGACCGAAAGGGTTAAGAAGCTCATTTGTAAATGAATACTACAAATTGTTTGATAACTTATTTGAAATGAGTGTGCTTATGAGAGTGAGGAACAGAAGTGTAGACCCACCTGCTGACTAGTAGTATTAACTTTCTCTTTATTTCCATTCAGGAAAACATCAGGACACACTCTCGAAAACCTTGAAGTGGGAGTCCAAACACGGCCGCGCTTTTACAAACGGCATCCTGTACCGTGACGGCGGCCTACAGGTGAATGAGACGGGTCTCTACTTTGTTTACTCGCGTGTTGAGTTCCTTGCAAGAAACTGCAAACGAAGGGACGCTCTGGCTCACAGGGTGTATGTGAAGAGTAAAGTGCGGTTGCAAATGCTCATGAGCGACCACAAAGAAGGCTTCTGCATGGCTGGGAGCACGGAGGTGTGGACATCTGGAAGCAGTCTTGGCTCCATCCAGCAGCTCAAGCAGGGCGACTGGGTCTTTGTTAATGTGTCTCAGCCTGCACTGCTCAGCGGCAACTACCACAGTAATTACTTCGGCCTCTTCAACCTCTCCTAAGCCCTTAGATAGGGATAAGGAATCTGCTCATCTTCTCAGAACCACTTATAGCCAAAACTCTTCTAAAGACAAAAGGAGGTGCCGAAAAAGGGGCCACTGGGCAGGGGTCATCAGTTTCATGCTAATATTTGCAATTCTGTGACGGTTTTGCATTCACTTAATATCTGTAATATTTTAGTTTGCAAATGCCACTGCATCCCTGCAACCAGTTCTATTTATTTCATTGACCTATGTTTAGTTTGCAATATATATATATATATATATATATATATATATATATAACTGAACATACATCAATTGTGAATAATGGTCATATTGATCAGTATAAGATGTCTATAACAAGTATACAAAGATATAGTATCTTTTCTATTCTCGAATAAATTATTGTTAATAAAGTCTCTGTTTAAAATGAAAGTTTCAAATAGGAGCAATGACTTGATCCTTCCTACACAAAACATATGGTAATGTGGTCATTTTACTACATAGTTTGCTAGTGTAAACACATAGTAGCTGATGCTGGCAAGTGAGAATAGGTAGGTGGACAGAAACAGAGGAAAATATGTAAACATGCCAAATTAGCATTTTCCAGGCCTACATTTATACTAACCATACAGGCAGTATCATGCAGTGTGAGTCATAGCTTACCACTTTAGCAAATTCAATTAACAGTCAATGGTGGAAAAGATTTAACTCTTAAATGGGGTTTAGAATGAATGACTGTCTGTAGCTGCTGTGTGAAATATTGAATAGCTGCACGCTGAGGTTTTAAATACTCGAGCTGGGCTACAAGGCGACTTTGCAAAGTTGCAGTTTCATTCCTCATCATTTCTGCAAAGACCCTCATCCTGGCTTCGTCACAAGCCTGCAGATACGCACATACTGTTGCACATACACACTGATTTCTGTGATGGGGTTTTAGGTGCAGCCGACACAGTGCTGTGTTCTTTTTTTTTTCGGTTTCCTTCCTGGGTTTGGGGACTTAGAGGTTCTACTAAATTAAAAGAAAAACATGGTTCAGTCTATTTGTAAACTGTCATATCATTTACCTGTAGTTCTTACTGGTCTGCCGTCTCACACTGTGGTTGCTTTACACAACCTTCAAAGGACCAAGGTAAACCAGGGTGTTGCCTTATACACTTATACAAGGTGGAATGGTAGTAGGGCAACTTGATGTATTTGTAAGCTAAATCTGCATGATACGATTAAGCAATTAACATCGGACCGCCGTCTGTGGCATGCTCAGTGCTGTGAAAAATTCCCCCCTTTTGATTTCTACTATTTTTGCATACCAGCTTTAACTGTTCCCCTTGAACGTATATACCAATTTCTATGAGGATCTCAAACCATTTATTAAGGATAAATATGCAAATCAGAGGGACAAGATACTTTTTAAAATGCTAGACTTTGAAAAAGGCATAATTTTTTTAGGACAAAATGAACATTGAACACTGAAGTGGGACCAATATTTGGATCTGAAACAAAAACACATCCCCAAAAAAGTTGAAAACTGTAGTCTAAAGCTTATATTCAATGATGTTTTTGTGCGATATGTATGGAAAAACAAGAAGCTGGTTCTCAGGCTTTGTTCACTCTGTGTTGTACAACAGAAGAGGACTAAGGTATAGATATGTTCAGCAGATAGCTAACATGCAAGCTTTTCCATTAATGCTTACATCTTATATATATATCTTATATCTATGTATGCTAAGCTAGATATGTTGAACTACTGTACCACTGGCTTTCCTCTTCTTTTTGAATGATGAAAATAACCACAGAAAACCACAGAGAAATGGCTTGAATCTAATTGGGAAAAGTCAGATTGATATCATGCAGCATGAAGATCATCTGTCCTGCTTAAATCTGATGTGCCATAAAATATGATATGTCACCACTGGACATGATCGGACTGTGTCAGCAAGAACAGCTACATAGATCCATCCACAAATGCATAGAAAGAGGTAAAGCAGGACTTTGTTTAAAGCAGCTTTATGCAAGAATTGGTATTTCTTGCTCCTGGGCTCCCCCCATAGTCAGGAAATGTAATGTGTGCTTTTATAACCATCACTAAATGACACACTTTATGCATGCATTTCTGGACAAGCTGTGAGACACAGAACAGTCACTGAAAGTTAAAGAAGCATGTGGACTGACATGGTAGAGGAGTTTACATAAACATGACTCGGGTTACGCAGTGTTATGCCATTCTTGCAAGCATTGTCCTGCCGCAGTTTCTGGCGTGCAGAGGCCACAGTAGCAACAATCGAGAAACAACTCTCACTACTAAAGGTCAGTGGAGCACCAGCATTATATAATCAGCAGCATAGCAGTAAAAAAAAGTTACATAATGTTGCTTTAATGATCGGTTTGTAGCACATAAGCCCCTCATTACAAAGACAAACACGCATTTGAGAGTTCAGTGGTGCTAAAACCACAGACGCTGGTCTACAGAGATATGGAAAACAAAAATGAGCTGGTGAGATGAGTCATCCTTCACCTTAGACTGCATAAGTGGGCAAGTGCAGGTGTATCTTACACCAAGATAGTGCTTAACTCCTACAGTGAGGGGTTTGGTGGGCTTTGCTATGCTATGAAGGAAATCTTGGTTGCTGCTTGGTTTGTGTTCACTTGTGCCCTTCGAAAAAAGGGTCTTTGCAAGTTAATGCAACTTAGCTAACATGTCCATGTGTGACCTGTATGTGTATGCCCACCAGCGTCAGTGATGGGTTAAGCTTGGGCTCCATCTGGGTTGTATACTGCACATGGGGCCTACATGCGACAAACCCACTCAGAGCCCATGCCCACCTGGAACCCACCTAGCCCACATTTCACCCATTTGAGCCTCACATGAGCATATTGGCTGGGAAACTGAGGGGTCATTAAATTTTTTGGTGAATGTGAAAATGGTTGAATTCATTTGTTGTCGCCCTCATAGACACAATATCTACCAAAGTCAGTTCAAGACTTATAGAAGATTGTGGACCATACTCTAAAAAAAATGACAAAAGCCAACCATTAGGATTGGTGTTATATTTTTCAGTATGAAGTGGAGGTTATTTAGACCTTTAATATGATCTTTGCAACCACACATTGTGTTTTTTTTAGAGCATGGTTCAAAGAACGTTTTATAGCACCTTTGTTTTTTAAAAGTTTGGAACAGGGACCTCCACCACCATCATGAAGAATGGCCAGAACAGTTCCAGATAGTTGTAGAGTCTATGAAAGGACACTAAAGCTGTTCCAGTGGCTCTTGGTGGCTCAAGATTTAACTTTGTATATATCTATTTCCCACGGAGTAGAGAAGCAGCATAGATCTTGAAACAGCTAGAAACCACTTTCAGCATTTCCTGTTATTTTCATAATCAATAGTTAATCTCTGTCTGTGGTAGCAGCAGAGTTTATCAACACAGTTAGAAATAAACATCAGGAAATCCCTTCTGCATCACGTCTGTATCACTGTCTCAGTATCTCTTAGACTGCCTACCGGTCTGCTTGTTTTCACACCTGCATTTTTTTCAAGTGTGTAGGATTTAAGGCACCCTTCATATTCCACTATTCAATGAGAAGATCAGTGGAAACATGGTCCACAGATTTCACTCACACACACACACGCCCCCACAGGAAATGACCATTGGAGATCCTCAGCCTACTATGAACTTAAAAGTCACTATTTATTTATAGCCTAGATTCTTTATGCACTTTCACTTCTTAGCCTTACAGAAGCAAGACAGTTACTAGTTCAGTCCAGGGTTAGGCCTAGTTGTTTACCACTGAAACACCAAAGAACTGAAATAGTTATGCAAAATGGCTAATCCTGACATTCAGAATTTGAGCTTTCACCAATTACCAATTCTAATAAAAACCAGTGGACTCTAATAGTGGTTTTCTTTAAGTATTTATGTTGTTTAGGTGAGCTAAGTAGTCATGAATCATCCTATAATCGCTCTACTACCTTATGGTACCACAGTGTGAGACAACCTAGTCACATAGTAAACCACATTGCTGACACAATAGACCCCAAAAGAAACAGATACTGACTTCTCCGGTGGTGCGACTAGAGTAATAGCCATTACGATAATAGCAGCACTTGGGGAACCCCCCCTCCCCGTCTATTAAGCCGAATCATAGCTTGCAGCCCACCCATCACAAAAAGCAGCCGTTGCGATGTAGTGATAAGGTTCGAACAATGATATCTGATCCAACATTTGCAGAGGTAGGCAAGACTCACAGACTGTCATATTTCTTCACATGCCTTCAGTGCCTATGAAAAGTTTTTTACCCCTTTGGATGTTTTCCCATTTTACTTCTTCTATAAATTCAGTCATGGTCAATATAATATTTATTTAAGTTTCCACACATTCAGAAAAAAGCTCTTTAATGTCAAAATGAAACCAGATTTGGACAAACTAATAGCAATATACATGCCTAAATACAAATCTAGAAAGTAAAATAAGTGACTACATAAATATTCACTCATATAATGTAAACATACTGACCGAATTCTACAGATGTTCAGGAAACTGGTGCTAGTGGCCTCACAATTAGCATAGATAGTGAAATGGAGATAACCTGAGTGCAGTGAATGTGTCTCCAGTGACTGGAATATAAAGATACCTGTCTGGAAGGTCCAGTCACTGGTTAATCAGTATTCCTGGCTATAAATAAAGACACCATGAAGACAAAAGAACACTCCACAAAGCTCAGAGAAAAGGCTGTTAAAGAGTTTCAGTCAGAGAACGGATACAAATAAGTTAAATCAGTTAAATCCATCGTTAGTAAAAGAAAGGAAACTTAGTGACCATGCAAGAGGGAGACTATTGACGGAGGCCACCAAGACACCTAAAGTACTTTTTTTAGCAACAACAGTGCAGCTGCAAAGTGGTAGAACCCACAAGTTCATAGAAGTTACATAGCATCTGAAATCATGTTTCTGGGGTACACTAGTCACTACTGAATTCCTAACATCAGAGTTGCTGATTTTGCTTTCTATTCTGTCTAAAATATTCATAAATAGACTGACTTTGTTTTACTTTGGACAGTTCAAATGTTCAAAAACATTTAAAGAAAAAAGAATTAAGTAAAATGTTATTTTTTGTAACAAATATTATCCTATAATTAACATTAATGCTAAGAGACAAGAATCAAGCAAACATAAAGGCAATTACTCAAAAAGGCAACCCATTACAAATTTCTTACCACAAAATCTAAACCGCTTATCAGCAGTAAGAATCAGAAAGCAGCATTGGGATTTGCGAGAAAATACAAATATAAGCCAAAAAAAGGTCTGCAACAAGGCTTAATGAATGATGACCTATGTGTTCTTTCTAGACCTCTGCTTAGAATCCAAACTATGAGGCTCATCAGTCAAGCATGGTGGAGGTAGTGCCAGGGTTTGGGAATGACGATGTAACTTTTGTTGATTGTAGGAGCAGAATGAATTCCGAAGTCTAGAGAAACACTGATTTTATATATATATATATATATATATATATATATATATATATATATATATATATAAATTTTCCCAGTAAAATGCACCCAACACAACTATGAACTTAAGGACTTAAGGAAAAAGTGTACGCTGCCAACGTTAATAAGTAGAGTAACAGTAACAGAAACAATATCTGATTTCTCCAATGATGGGACTAGAGTAATAGTTATTACGATAAAAGCAGCGGGAACCCCCCTCTTCTATTCAGCCAAATCATAGCTTGCAGCCCACCCACCACCAAAAGCAGCCAATACGATGTAGTGATAAGGTTCTAACAATGATGTGTTGATAAAACCAATCAAAGACTGACGTGGTGATTTTCCATTGGCATCCAGACCATTTGCAAAGGCAGGCAATAGACTCACACCATGTTATGTGAATTTATGCTTCCAGCAACTGGTGTGCCCCCCTTGAACAGCAAAAAAATTTCAACCTTTTTGAATTACTTTTTTTTTAGGTACTTCCCCAACATTTCTATGGTCTGGGCGACTTTGATTTCGTCTGTTTCAAAATGTTATATTTCTGGGGTTTTAACCATTTTGTTACAATGTGCTTATGGCCATATCTTCACATGAGATTGTATTTCTGGTAGAATCCATAATTTGCAGGTTCATCAATAATGGCAAGCCATCCTGTTCCCAAGCCTAAACCATGATACTGCCATGGTTCACAGTCGTTAGGGGCTTCTTATATTGGAATGATTTTTTGCCAGAATTAACAACATCAGGTTTGCCTGATGATTGACTTCTCAACTGTTCTGATTACCCTGGGACTTCCTGGAGAAGTCCACTCATTGTAAGAGTAACTATGGTACTGAATATCTTCAATTTGTACATGATCTGCCTCACAGCGTATTGGTGGACCATAAAGACCATAAATCTTTTTTCTGAGTTCCTTTAGTTCATGTTCTTGAAACATCTTATTGTTGTCCCCATTTTGAAACACTTAACTTCAATAACTTCTTTAAAGTAACTCCTGGAGCTTCACATACCCTTTCAGACAAACATTTTAAATAAATTACTGTAAATCTATGCTGTTCGCATCATTTGTTTCATTGGGTTCTCTTTATGTAGTTTAAGGAACGCTCACAACCTTCCTGATGGCACTAAAGGAAAAACAAAAAGCATTGGCATTAGCCCATTCATTCAAAAGTGTTAAAAGTCGTCACATTCATTACTCAGGTAGAAGTGGCGATACTAGGGTTTAAAAAGACTTCTGTAGAAGTTAAAGTATCAACTTAAGCTTTTTACTCAAATAAAAGTGTAAAAGTACTGGTTTCAAAACTACTTAAAGTAGAAAAGGAAAAGTAATGGTCAAAAGCTTAGGCTGTGCCACAGGGGCCTATAGTGCACTACCCCACCTCCCCAATTTTTTTTTCCAAAAGCCTTAATGACTACAATGTTCTATTAAAATGTTAATGTTAAAAATATTGGGCTGCACTAGGCTGCCTGTTTCAGCTGCAGATCTGCCCATTGAAAATGAAGCATTTTAGTAATATCAGATCTATTAAAAGAGCATCTCTGTGCACTACTGAGCATTAACATGTGTTTCATGAAGGGAAATGTAAATGTGGTGCTTAGTCGGGATGTTTCACTCAAATTCACACTTTCCAGATGGCGGATTTATCTGGATAGGACTTTTTTGTTTGTTTAGTTTTTTAATGTAAGGAGTAGAAAGGACTGATAAGTGGATGAAAATGTAAAAAGAGTAGAAGTAAAAAGTCAGCTGAAAAATAATTACTCCAGTAAAAGTATAGATAACCAAACTATTTACTTAAGTAAGGTAACAAAGTGCACTCCATATGGTATTCAGAGTGTTCTCAGTTCAGTTATAAACATGGTAAAATATCTAATCATGAGGTTAATCATCTTCCTTCACCACCACCACCTCCTTTTCCTCCTCCTGCTCTACTCCCTTATCCTCCTTCTTCTTCAGCTGCTCTGGTTGTTTTTAGTTACTAAAAAAACTGGCTGATAATACCCAACCCCAAACACATTTGCCAATCAGTAATCTTTAAGGCTTTTAAGGCTGCAAGGCTGTTTCTTATTGGTGGTAAAAGGTCACTGGCTTCCTGAGCCAGAAGTAGCCCCATAATGATATATTTATTTATTAATACATTTAGACAACCAGTCCTTAAGTCTATTGAGTTTACCTTACTTATTTCATTCTTGCATATATATTAATATAACTGGGGTGGGTGGGTTGGTTGGTCGTTAAGAAAGATGTTTCAGGCTTTCAGGGCCAGCTCGTGCATACATGCAGGGCTTGTGGTATACAAACTGAAACCTGTCTTCATGACATCACACAAAATCTGACTGTCAAGTGCCTCAGAGCACAACTTAGTGCTTAATCTATGTTACTGAGAAGCAAATCACTTTCTTTATGAATATTCAGGTGCTTAAGTAAGTGTATGCAGAGTTTAAGGCAAAGCCTGATGAAACAAGTTTAAAATAATATATATTTTTAAATATGAATACAAAAAATACTGTAACGAACTCATGATTAAAATGCATTTAAATATTGAGTACTCAGTGCTCGCCTTTTCACATGATTGTATTAAGGAGTCCGGATGCATCAGTAATAAAAATGTACTGCCAAATAATGACTGAAAAATCTCAAAGAACAGACAAAAATATTATTACAGCAATTATAGCATAAAGGAAGTACATATAAAGAAAAAACTTTATCTGAAAGATAGAAACGTATTAGGCTGGTGGGTAGGTTTTGGAACATATCTGACACCAAGTGAAAAAGAAAGAAACTAGTGTACCACCTCCTCCATTATCAGGGTGTTTTTCACAAGTCAACGCAGGCAAAGCAGTTAAGAAGGCGTTCTCCATTCGACTGGACCCCTGATATCAGGATGTAGCGGTTTGTCACCTAGTTGCAGGGTGGGAAAAGCTACCGGTTTCTTACATGCATTAAACTACAGATTGCTGACTGGGGCAAATGTGCATCTTTGCACACATACACACACAAATCTTTTTTTAAAGATCTCATATTATTAAAGATTTCATATTATGACTGAGTAATGCTGTAGTTTACATTCAGCTGGATAATGCATTAACTTAAGCGCTAATATATGATAGAGAACAGTGAATTAAGCCAAATTATTATAGTTATGCATCCAGTTAACTTTAAAACCAGCATCTGAATGTTATCTTACTCTGACTGTACAAGTCTAGAATTCATTGCTGTCCAGTTAGTTGGTGAATCAGATCTGAGAAGACAGCTTCCAAGGCATTAATTACAGTAACAGTTCCATCAGTGCTTTTACTGTTTTTTAAGAAGAAAAAGAAAACAAAGAAACAAAGTTTTTAGCTATTAAAAAGAACTATTTTTGTGAAAGAGACGAGTGTGACGAACCTATAAACTGGTAAAGAACTTTAACATCAAGCAAACACTCAGATCTCTTTTACATACGTCTTGCACACACTACCTGCATGTAGCTTTATCTGAAAGCTCGCAAGACAAGGAGGGGTGATAGATTTGGCCATATTCTCTGTAAACATCACTAAAACTTACTGGCTACGTAAACAGCGACAAATAGCTCAGGTCTCTGTACGTTAAGAGCTATCACAAGCTAATCAAGGCTAAACCAACCGTTCTTTAACCACTAGAACTTTCACTGTGGTGATGTGTGGGGTGAATCTCATTTCTTTAATAATATGTCATAATTTCCTTCTTTCACACCTTATCTCCTCCCTCTAGAGACGTGATGAAGAGATGAACAGAAACGAGAGAGAATGGAGGAATGTGCTAGTGCCAAATTACTAAATGGAATATCCCTCACTGACTTTTATCACCTCTAAATGGGACTTAATGACACTGCAGATACTTCCTAACTTCTTATGAACTTTAACCATCCATATATATAAAAAAAAAATAATGGACCTATTCGGTTGTTATTGGACATTTGCATATGCTTAACATGGATGTGAAGGTCATGGCAATTTGGGCTTTTAGTGGTTTCTTTGGACTGTTCTTTTTCTGGGACAGAGAGAGTGAACCCCACATGTCTATAGTCTGAAATCAACACAGTGCTTAAATTGTGCATACACGGTCAACAATATACATCCAGCACATTTCATTAAATAGTCCCAAAGCACTTAACCACTCTTCTTGGCACAACTGGTAATAAAATTAAACACATTGAATTAAATTGTATTAATTTTAAAGCACAGTGTATAAATGTTTGACAGGGCTCAGGTCAGTTCTTTGGGAAGACCATTACAAAGGTCTAATGTTAGCCTGCTTTATCCATCCCAAAACCACATTTGATGTGAGTTTGTGGCCATTGCCCTGTCGAGACACTCAATTACGTCTACGTTTCAACCATCTGGCTGGTGGTTTAAGCTCATGTTGGAGAATTCAGAGGTACTCCTGCATCTTCATTATTCTAGCCATTTTATGCAGTGCTCCAGTTTCACTCACAACAAAACAGGCCCAAGAGTATGTTGCTACCACCACCATGATTAACAGATGGTACAGTGTCCTTGGGGTTGAATGCCTCACTTTTACTCTTCCAACCATCCTTGGCTCATCTGACCATAAAATGTTTCTCCAGATGGCTTTTTCTTTGTTCATGTGGTCAGCTGCAAACTTTAGTGGATCCTAATGGTGTTGATTTTGAAGCATAGGCTTCTCACTTGACTGAAAGCACTGACACTGGTGTCCCAGCAGCTTCCAGTTCATGGTAGGCCTGTGCCTTGGTGGTTTTTAGGTTGTCCCTGACTATCAGAAACTATTTCCTCTCAGCTAAGGCTGACAGGTCTTGGAATCTACAGCTGTTTAGAAAATGCTCCAAGAGATATTCCTGACTTGTGTGTGGACACAGAGACGTTACCAGCTGTGTGGGGCAGTGGTGGGTGGCTCAGCCCTTAAAGCTCCAGGGCTATTGAGGACAGAGCTTGGGAGTTCGATACCTGGACTCGGCAAGCTGCCACTGTTGGGCCATTGAGCAAGGCCCTTCACCCTCTCCGCTCCCCAGGTGCTGCAGCAATGGCTGCTCACTGTCCATTGTGTGTGTTTCACTGGTGTGTATGTGTGTAGTCACTGCACGGATGGGATAAAAGCAAAAGCCAAATTCTATCTGTGTCACAAATAGTCTATAGTTGTCTTTGTTCAATCAGGTCATCTCTAACAGGACGTAAAGGCAGGTTAAAATACATTTTGAAACTTTCAGCACCACTGAAAGTTTTTTTATGTACAGTGGGGGGAAAAAGTATTAAGTCAGTCACCAATTGTGCAAGTTCTCCCACTTAAAAAAAATGAGAGAGGCCTGTAATTGACACCATAGGTACACCTCAACTATGAGAGACAAAATGCAAAAAAAAAAAAAAAAAAAAAAAAAAAATCAGAAAATCACATTGTCTGATTTTTTCAATTATTTATTTGCAAATAATGGTGGAAAAAAAGTATTTGGTCAATAACAAAAGTTCATCTCAATACTTTGTTATATATCCTTTGTTGGCAATGACAGAGGTCAAACGTTTTCTGTAAGTCTTCACGAGGTTGGCACACACCGTTGCTGGTATGTTGGCCCATTCCTCTGTGCAGATCTCCTCTAGAGCAGTGATGTTTTGGGGCTGTCGGCGGGCAACACAGACTTTCAACTCCCTCCTAAGGTTTTCTATGGGGTTGAGATCTGGAGACTGGCTAGGCCACTCCAGGACCTTGAAATGCTTCTTACGAAGCCACTCCTTTGTTGCCCTGGCAGTGTGCTTGGGATCACTGTCGTGCTGAAAGACCCAGCCACGTTTCATCTTCAATGCCCTTGCTGATGGAAGGAGGACTGCACTCAAAATCTCACAATACATGGCCCCATTCATTCTTTCATGTACACGGACCAGTCGTCCTAGTCCCTTTGCAGATAAACAGCCCCAAAGCATGATGTTGCCACCCCCATGCTTCACAGTTGGTATGGTGTTCTTTGGATGCAACTCAGCATTCACTCTCTTCCAAACACAACGAGTTGTGTTTGTACCAAACAGTTCTACTTTGGCTTCATCTGACCATAAGACATTCTCCCAATACTCTTCCAGGACATCCAATGCTCTCTAGCAAACCTCAGACACGCCCGGATATGTACTGGCTTAAGCAGGGGAACACGTCTGGCACTGCAAGATCTGAGTCCCTGGCGGCGTAGTGTGTTACTGACGGTAGCCTTTGTAACGTTGGTCCCAGCTTTCTGCAGGTCATTCACTAGGTTCCCCCATGTGGTTCTGGGATTTTTGCTCATTGTTCTTGTGATCATTTTGACCCCACGGGCTGAGATCTTGCGTGGAGCCCCTGATTGAGGGAGATTAGCAGTGGTCTTGTAGGTCTCCCATTTTCTGATTATTGCTCCCACAGTAGATTTCTTCACACCAAGCTGCTTGCCTATTGCAGATTCAGTCTTCCCAGCCTGATGCAGGTCTACAATTTTGTTTCTGGTGTCCTTCGACAGCTCTTTGGTCTTCACCATAGTGGATTTTGGGGTGTGACTGTTTGAGGTTGTGGGCAGGTGTCTTTTATACTGTTAACGAGTTCAAACAGGTGCCATTAATACAGGTACCTAGTGGAGGACAGAGAAGCCTCTTAAAGAAGAAGTTATAGGTCTGTGACAGCCAGAAATCTTGCTTGTTTGTAGGTGACCAAATACTTATTTTCCACCATTATTTGCAAACAAATTATTTAAAAATCAGACAATGTGATTTTCTGATTTTTTTTTTCTCATTTTGTCTCTCATAGTTGAGGTCTACCTATGATGTCAATTACAGGCCTCTCTCATCTTTTTAAGTGGGAGAACTTGCACAATTGGTGACTGACTAAATACTTTTTCCCCCACTGTGTGTACACTCATTCTGACCCAAAGAAGCAAAAACCTTTGAAAGCTCCTTAGTGTCACACAACACCAGGACTGATGGGATCCAAATGCAGGTTGATTGAGCAGGCTGATCCAAGAATTGTAGAGACAAAAAAGGTGAAATGCCAGAACAGGACTAAAACAGGATTACTTCATATTGCGTTTTTTTTTGGGAGGGGGGGGGTATTGAAAACAGGTGAGAGCGAGTCAGTACTGGGGTGATTGTGGTCTCCTAGGATGGGGAGGTGAAACAGTGTTACAACAAAGTGTTCTGCTAGGATGCATGTGTGTATTCTCACACCGGAGATCTCCTATCTCTTCAATTCATGTGTTAAAATGCATTTAAACAAGTCATACAAAGTATGCACTCATGGTGGTGACCAACCAGACTCACGTTACCTTACAACTTACGTCACCAACTGGGGTAGCAGTAGAGAAAGTGCATTTCTACACTACTCCACTACTACTCATCATTACTAACCATAACTCCACTACTACTAACCATTCTAATAAAAAACATGTATTTTAGTTCAAAAAGAGCCAAATCTATACCTGAAAATTAGAGTAATATTCAGAATGAATGGTTATTTAATGTCCAACAGTAATTAATGTGGCTCTTTTCAGACTGATGGATTTGGTTTAGGCTAAATCTAGGTCAAAAAGTCCAAAGTGGTTTAGATAAGCCAGACTCACACAAAGGAAGCATGTAGCGTTTCTTTTGATCTTTGATGACTCTCTTTATACTAGTGCTATGGTTTACAGGGCTTCTGTTGAGACCACTTGCCGACTGTTTCCATGTAAATACCCCCCCCACCCCCCCACCCAAGGATCAAATTCATCACAGCTAAGCGGTAAATGACTTGGCCACATCCAGACCTAGCATGCACATACAAAAAATGTGCTGTTTTCACACGAACGTTGGAAACTGTGAAAACTAAACTTCATGAAAGAATGTGTGTACTATGGAAACTATTGCTTCAACTATTGACCAAACGCATATGCACAATATGAAGCTACATTTTTAAAAAATTCCTCTGTTTTACATACTGTTTTCAGTATTGGAGGATCATAACTGTTAAAAAAACTTACAAACTAAACAACTAAACAAGAAAACAAAAAAAAAACTAAACAAAAAAAAAAAACAAAAAAAAACACAAATTGCAAGGAAAAAACCCCAGACCAAAACCCATGATAATAAAATAAAAAAATATATCAAATTATTATACAAATTATACAAGTTATTATCTGGATTTGATTGTACAAATGTATATATAAATATATAAATAAATAAATAAAATAAAGTAAGTAAGTAAACACTTTGGAACTTTGAGTAAACATCCACAGTGCAGGCTAGAAAAACTAAGTAAAGCTCTGTGTTAAAGACTTTAAATGAATTAATTGAAATAATTATTTTTATTTATTCAACTTTAGCAGCAGTCAGTTCCTTATTTGAAGCTGCCAATAGGATTTGTACAATTTTGAGGAGCATGGTTCAACCATTCCTTCCTGCAAATGTGTTTCAGTTCATCAGTATTTCTGTGAGTATTTGGTGCACAGCTCTGTTCTAGTCATGCCACAGCATCTCAGTAGGGTTAAGGGTTTTTGATTTGGCCATTCCATCTTTTTCAACCATTCTTTTGTTGATTTACTTGGGTGCTTTGGGTCATTATCTGACTGTATTATTCAACATCTCTTCAGGTTGAGGTCATGGACTGCTGCTCTTACATTCTCCTGTCAAATGTTTTGAAACACAATGGAATTCATTTGTTCAGTTTTTTTCTAATAGCGGACAAATAAACCAATTTTTAAGATTTTTGTTTGTAGAGTCCTCTGGAGGTTTTTTGAGGTTACCCTTGGGTTCTTTCTCACCTTTTTCAGGATTGTCCTTTCTGCGTTTGGAGTTCTCAACAGGATGCTCACTCCTAGAAGGAGTAGCAAAGGTCCAGAAATATCTATTTGTAGATGTCTACCCATGTCTCTACCGATGCATATGTAGCCTTTTCCAACTACATGTGTCTCTAAAACATGTCTTCTGAAGTCTTCTGAAAGTTGTTTGCATCAAGACATGGTTCAGGCTAACCAATCTTACTTGTGATATACAGATATAATCAGTAACCAGGCTTTGTGTGCGTTTTTAATGTGTGAAACCCTTATGTCCAATCTCAACATCTTTTTGAGAATAAGTTCATTGAGAAGGCAGATGTCCACTTACTTTTTCTAGCCTACACTGTGGATGTGTACTCAATGTGCCTAAATAAAAGACTTCATATGTTGTTTCTTAAGAGTCTCTTAACTATTTACAGTGGGGAGAACAAGTATTTGATACACTGCTGATTTTTCAGGTTTTCCCACTTGCAAAGCATGTAGAAGACTGTAATTTTTATCATAGGTACTCTTCAACTGTGAGTGATGGAATCTAAAACAAAAATCCAGAAAAATACATTGTATGATTTTTAAATAATTAATTTCCATTTTATTGTGGGAAATAAGTATTTGATCATCTATCAACCAGTAAGAATTTTGGCTCTCACAGACATGTTACTTCTTCTTTAAGAAGCCCTCCTGTTCTCCACTCATTACCTGTATTAACTGCACCTGTTTGAACTCGTTACCTGTATAAAAGACACCTGTCCACACACTCAATCAGTCAGACTCCAGCATCTCCACAATGCCCAAGACCAGAGAGCTTTGTAAGGACATCAGGGATAAAATTGTAGACCTGCACAAGGCTGGGATGGGCTACAGGACAATAGGCAAGCAGCTTGGTGAGAAGGCAACAACTGTTGGTGCAATTATTAGAAAATGGAAGAAATGCAAAATAACGGATAATCTCCCTCGGTCTGGGGCGCCATGCAAGATCTCACCTCGTGGAGCATCAATGATCTTGAGGAAGGTGAGGAATGAGCCCAGAATTACACGGCAGGACCTGGTCAATGACCTGAATAGAGCTGGGACCACAGTCTCAAAGAAAACAATCAGTAACACTCTACGCCGTCAAGGATTAAAATCCTGCAGTGCACGCAAGGTGCCCTTCCTCAAGCCAACGCATGTCAAAGCCCGTCTGAAGTTTGCAAAAGACCATCTGAATGATCCAGAGGAGGAATGGGAGAAGGTCATGTGGTCTGATGAGACAAAAATAGAACTTTTTGGTTTAAACTCCACTCGTCATGTTTGGAGGAAGAAGAATGATGAGTACAACCCCAAGAACACCATCCCAACCGTGAAGCATGGCGGTGGAAACATCATTCTTTGGGGATGCTTTTCTGCAAAGGGGACAGGACGACTGCACCGTATTGTGGGAAGGATGGATGGGGCCATGTATCGTGAGATTTTGGCCAACAACCTCCTTCCCTCAGTAAGAGCACTGAAGATGGGTCGTGGCTGGGTCTTCCAGCATGATAACGACCCAAAACACACAGCCAGGGCAACTAAAGAGTGGCTCCGTAGGAAACATCTTAAGGTCCTGGAGTGGCCTAGCCAGTCTCCAGACCTGAATCCAATAGAAAATCTTTGGAGGGAGCTTAAAGTCCGTGTGGCCCAGCGACAGCAACGAAACCTGAAGGCTCTGGAGGAGATCTGTATGGAGGAGTGGGCCAAAATCCCTGCTGCAGTGTGTGCAAACCTTGTCAAGAACTACAGGAAACGTCTCATCTCTGTAATTGCAAACAAAGGTTTCTGTACCAAATATTAAGTTTCTTTTTCTGGTGTATCAAATACTTATTTCCCACAATAAAATGGAAATTAATTATTTAAAAATCATACAATGTATTTTTCTGGATTTTTGTTTTAGATTCCATCACTCACAGTTGAAGTACCTATGATAAAAATTACAGTCTTCTACATGCTTTGCAAGTGGGAAAACCTGAAAAATCTGCAGTGTATCAAATACTTGTTCTCCCCACTGTACATGTTCTGAGTGGTAGAACTTTGTCAGTATGGAGAGTCAGTAGGAGGACAAGGAAAATAAATCTAGAGGGTTTAAAATTAAACCCTGTACATAGGCCCACACTTCAGTTCTTTACCCTCATAACTGTGATACTCTCATACTTAACATCAATTTTATAGACCTGAAAATAGAACCCTGTGGGATTCCACAAAATATATGCTAAACCAATGGCTATCAAATCATTTATAGTAGTTTCTGTATTAGGATTAATAACACAATTATAAACCTAGGGGCTCAAGATGTTAAAAAAAAGAAAGACGTTGCAGAGTTTATAAAAAAAAGGGAGATAACACATAAAGCTTTATTTAAATTTAGCATCAACCATTGTTTTGTTAATCTGATGATCCGAGGAAGATTTGAGGCTTATCACTGAGAACACATGAAAAAAATCTGACATCCTGTAACTGGAAATGGTGTGGTGTGTTCACCAGGTCTTCCTGGTGAGATTTTAATCTCAAAAGAACCTCATATACTTTACCAGTTTTTCAGTCATGTTATGCCACATGTGTTAAATAAGGTTTCTTTGCACAGTTGGACAATGGGCCCACATAAAAAAAACCAGACCTATGTTTGTGAGTCATGGGTTTTGCCACTGCTTTATTGTTCAGATGGCACCAAGCATCCATATAATACACTTTTTTCTTTAATTTCTCTCAAACTTATGCCAGTTTCAAAACTAATGACACACACGCACACATTTTCCATTACATTCTGCCTGAAGAAAACGATGGATTTATCAGCAGGAAGATGAATGGTGCATATAGACCCTAGTGAAGGACTAATCATTGACTATTTTCAAGAAGCAGCTTGTTTAAACGTAAAAAATTGCAAAAATTAGAGTAGAGTGGAGTGCATACACTACCCATCAGGATATTTTTTGCCAATTTATCTCGTTTGTCTGTACACAAATGTTCAGCGTCAAATCTGTTTACAGTTTAATGTATCAGGTTTCACCTTTTAATTACAAAGAGACTCATAGATGGGTCAAGAGGTGGTTGTGAAAAATATATCAGATCGTTCCAAACCGCACCCTGTGGGTCATCTGTGGTACCATCTGTGATGATATCATTACAGACCAGTAATGCAGAAACAAATAATCAGAACAATATGCATCTGAAGTGATTATGACTAATTCTTTAGATTAGGACAGAGGAGCTGTGGTGTGTAGGCTTCTCACATTTTAAATGGTAAAAGAAGGGAAGTTTGGACACTTTAATATATTTAAAACATCTGGACTTTTGATTTTCACTTATTATCACAATATGGAGAGATGGGGGCAATATAAGGTCATGCACACATACAAAAAATGTCTTTACAAAATCTGGAATATGTTATTAATAGAAAGGTGGTTCCAGATGCATACAGGCAGTTGTTGCACTTGTAAATGATTTAGTGGACAGTGGCATGGCCAATTTCTAATTGCTCAGAGACCTTTTTAAGCCCCTTCCCAGACTCATCTGCATTCACAGCTGTCTTCCTGAAGGCCTCTGAAAGCTTTTTGGATCTCACCATGTTGAGAACACTCCCCAATCAAGAGCAAACCAAAAGGTTTAAATAATCTCGAATCTCCTCTAATGAAGATCCAGTCATCAGCAGATATGCACAGATATGTGCTGCACCTGTTTCTAATTTTAGACAGATAGTAGTAATAAATGTGGGGGTGTCCAAACTTTCTCCTCACAGGAACAGTATTTTTATTAATGACATTTTACACATTGTATCCAAATTAAATCTCCAAAATGGTAACTTCATGTAATAGTTAGTATATGATTTGATGATATGAATATCATATGATGATATGAAAGCAATGTTTGAACATTTTGAATAATATTTAGTGGTCTTGCATCTCAAAATAAAAGCTTATTGGCTTGGAGGCACAGTTCTGGGTAAATTCTTCAGTTGCTGTTGAAACTTTACTTGCTGAAGATTCTTTAAACGTTCAAGCTTCCTCTACTTGCACAACTCATTTAAAAATGTGCTTCTTTAAAGAACCCTACACTGACCGATTTTAGGGAACCATAACTATATTATTGCCCCCAAAATCCCTTTTAAGAGTAAGTGTGTGTTACACTTGTAAGCTGAACTTGGTGTTTAAGGCATCAGGCTGCCCCCTGGTGTGAAAGGTAGAACACTTCAATGCAGGTCAGTAGATGCCGTTACATTTGACTGTTCTTAATCTACACATAAACTTTTATCTTTTAAACAGTTTTTGTAGAGCCTTAGTTTTGTTTACACCAAATTTATTTCTACTTAAAATTCTTTTAAAGTTGACCAAAAACTCAGATTCTACTCTACTTAATGAACCAAATGAATGGCAGTGCTTTCAAGTCAAGCAGAACCAGGTCAGATTTCATATTAAAATTACAACAAAACAAGCAATGTTCAAGAAAAGTAGCACATTTCTCTACATTCTGGATTGTTTAATAAAGTAACCCCTTTGGAAATTCACAAGTACAAGATGTTTCAGTACAAAATCACTCTTGATGCCCTTGATGTAGCTCAATAATAATAACAGAGAACTCTTGCACACCCTTTTTTGTGTGTGGCCAGAAGTTTACATACACCCATCATAGACCTGAATGTCTTAGCAATTATTCAATTATTTCCTTGAACTCTTCTTTTTCCGGGGCTGGATGAGTCTACAACATAAATTCTTAATAGAACTTGGTGCACAGGTTTTGGTGGGTTTCTGAAATCAACACAGATACACAATGTAGACCTAAAATTTGGTTAAATGTGACTTAGCAAGTTGTGTCTTGACCAGATGCTTTTGATAGCCATCAACAAGCTACTGGCAGTATTCTGGTTGGATATTTGACCACTGTGCTTGGCAGAAGTGGCAAAGTTTAAATTCTTCATTCAATTTGTTGGTTTCATTGTATGGACCTACCTTTAAGGCATAGTTCACATATGTTTAATAGGGTCGAGGTCAAGACTGTGGTAAATGTTAGCCAGTTTATCCATTCCTAAAGGTCATTGTCCAGTTGGAAATCTTTTTAAAATGTGTGTGTATATATATATATATATATATATATATATATATATATATATATATATATATATATATATATATACATACATACATACATACATACATACATACATACATACACACACACACACACACACACACACACACACACACACACATATATATATATATATACACACACACACATTATATACAGTGGGGAGAACAAGTATTTGATACACTGCTGATTTTTCAGGTTTTCCCACTTGCAAAGCATGTAGAAGACTGTAATTTTTATCATAGGTACTCTTCAACTGTGAGTGATGGAATCTAAAACAAAAATCCAGAAAAATACATTGTATGATTTTTAAATAATTAATTTCCATTTTATTGTGGGAAATAAGTATTTGATACACCAGAAAAAGAAACTTAATATTTGGTACAGAAACCTTTGTTTGCAATTACAGAGATGAGACGTTTCCTGTAGTTCTTGACAAGGTTTGCACACACTGCAGCAGGGATTTTGGCCCACTCCTCCATACAGATCTCCTCCAGAGCCTTCAGGTTTCGTGGCTGTCGCTGGGCCACACGGACTTTAAGCTCCCTCCAAAGATTTTCTATTGGATTCAGGTCTGGAGACTGGCTAGGCCACTCCAGGACCTTAAGATGTTTCCTACGGAGCCACTCTTTAGTTGCCCTGGCTGTGTGTTTTGGGTCGTTATCATGCTGGAAGACCCAGCCACGACCCATCTTCAGTGCTCTTACTGAGGGAAGGAGGTTGTTGGCCAAAATCTCACGATACATGGCCCCATCCATCCTTCCCACAATACGGTGCAGTCGTCCTGTCCCCTTTGCAGAAAAGCATCCCCAAAGAATGATGTTTCCACCGCCATGCTTCACGGTTGGGATGGTGTTCTTGGGGTTGTACTCATCATTCTTCTTCCTCCAAACATGACGAGTGGAGTTTAAACCAAAAAGTTCTATTTTTGTCTCATCAGACCACATGACCTTCTCCCATTCCTCCTCTGGATCATTCAGATGGTCTTTTGCAAACTTCAGACGGGCTTTGACATGCGTTGGCTTGAGGAAGGGCACCTTGCGTGCACTGCAGGATTTTAATCCTTGACGGCGTAGAGTGTTACTGATTGTTTTCTTTGAGACTGTGGTCCCAGCTCTATTCAGGTCATTGACCAGGTCCTGCCGTGTAATTCTGGGCTCATTCCTCACCTTCCTCAAGATCATTGATGCTCCACGAGGTGAGATCTTGCATGGCGCCCCAGACCGAGGGAGATTATCCGTTATTTTGCATTTCTTCCATTTTCTAATAATTGCACCAACAGTTGTTGCCTTCTCACCAAGCTGCTTGCCTATTGTCCTGTAGCCCATCCCAGCCTTGTGCAGGTCTACAATTTTATCCCTGATGTCCTTACAAAGCTCTCTGGTCTTGGGCATTGTGGAGATGCTGGAGTCTGACTGATTGAGTGTGTGGACAGGTGTCTTTTATACAGGTAACGAGTTCAAACAGGTGCAGTTAATACAGGTAATGAGTGGAGAACAGGAGGGCTTCTTAAAGAAGAAGTAACATGTCTGTGAGAGCCAAAATTCTTACTGGTTGATAGATGATCAAATACTTATTTCCCACAATAAAATGGAAATTAATTATTTAAAAATCATACAATGTATTTTTCTGGATTTTTGTTTTAGATTCCATCACTCACAGTTGAAGAGTACCTATGATAAAAATTACAGTCTTCTACATGCTTTGCAAGTGGGAAAACCTGAAAAATCAGCAGTGTATCAAATACTTGTTCTCCCCACTGTATGTATGTGTATATATATATATATATATATATATATATAAATAAATAAATAATATGTGTGTGTGTGTATAATGTGTGTGTGTGTATATATATATATATATATATATATATATATATATATAGATAGATAGATAGATAGATAGATAGAGAGTCCTGGGGGCCATATGTGTGATGGTTGTGTTCTCATAAAATACTATACTGAGCAGCTGTCAAGCAAATGGTGATATTTATGAAAGTTTGGCTTGATGTGACCTCACTTTTCCACATACTTTGAGGTGGCAATACACATGCAGCATTGTGTCAGGGAATGGGAATTACTGACAACTAGTGGACATGAGAGGTAATGCAGAATTCAGTAGAAACCTCTTTTTTCAGTGGCCTGTGAATCACTGAATCCAGTAAAAACCAAGTACAGCATATTCAAGTACACAAAAAATTTACACACTACAAACTACTGGTTATTTGTAAAGTGGATAGCTCAGCTCCTGTCCATGATGTCCAGTAAACACTTCTTTGGTCTGCACATCACCTACTACATCAGAGAAAGGATACTGCAGAGGTACACTTTTGCTTCCCGTAGTACAGAAATATAAATACACAGAGAGAGCCAGGAAATACTTCTCAATTATTCTCGGTATAGTCGATTTTGTTACAGGATGGGGGGGTGTATTTATTTTAAACAGGGAGATACATAAATAAACTGAGAAAAGGGTCATCAGAAAGGTGAACAAGGATGAGTGGGTTTGTTTTGCATAGACTGCTAGAAGACAGGTTCGAACCAGCTACCCACTGCCCTACAGGGGAGGTGTGAACAGAACTGGAAAAACGTGGGAACAGCAAACAAAGTAGAGACACAATAGCGTACTCAAAGGGAGACAGAACACATCAAACAGGGTTCAACAAAAAAAATAAGGCTGTAACTGAAAAGTCCATACACAGAAATGAACACTTTAAGGCAGTGAGCTGAGTCCTTGGTTCAGCTCACACTTTAAACATAGAGTTTCCCTCCTGAATTAAGAACTTACTTGACCTGACTTGTGTAATCCTGATTTTCTTCTTAGTTTACTGTCTGTCCCTCTACAAAAGTGCAGCACTGAACCACTGTTTGGGAGAGCAGAACTAACTCTCTCTTTTTACCTTCTCCTACCTGCTGGAGGACTGCCAGCTGAAGTCCCCTCTACCTGCGTCAGACCAGCTGCCACCTACCAGTCTGACCATCAGGCCCCCGACCCACCCACCACCACCCCCCATACCAGACCAGCGGCACACCCTCCTACCACTGCTACCTGCCCAATGACCATGTTAAAACCTGACTGGACTTAACTATCTGCCACTATTAATATCTTTATATCCACCACTATTAACTATCTGCTGTATCTGGTTTGGTCATTTTTATCAATAATGTTTAAATAGTTCTGACCAGAGGAGGACGGGTCAGGCCCCCCTTGTGAGTCTTGGTTCCTCCCAAGGTTTCTTCCTCCAGCTCTGAGGGAGTTTTTCCTTGCCACTGTCGCCATTGGGGCTCACTGGGGGTCTTTGATCCTTCATGTCTTACGTTATTTCTCTCGTCTCTGTCTTTTACTAATTACTAATTAGGTAAAGCTGCTTTGTGACGACAAAAAAAAAAAGCGCTATACAAATAAATCTGACTTGACTTGACTTTTATGCAGAGTCCAGCAGGTGTGACTGATCAGCTGTAATTAGCGCTGGGGCTTCTGGGAAATTGGGTTTTCAGAACTGCTCTCAGCTGCTTTCTTACTACACCGCCTTGTCCCCCTACTGGTGACTGGCGGTGTGGACTTACCCTTATGATTCTCTTCAGAGTCAATTTTCATTGGTTCTCTTTATAGTTGATTCTCCATGATTCTCGTTATAGTCAATTATCCATTATTACTGTTTTTTAGTTGATTCTCCTTAATTCTATTTACAGTCCATTCTCCATGCTTCTCTTTGTAGTCGATTCTTTATTATTCTTTTTAAAAGTTGATTCTCCTCAAATCTTTTTAGATTCGATTCTTCTTGATTCATGTTTTTAGTCGATTCTCCGTGATTTTCTTTACAGTCCATTCTCCATGATTCTTTTTTAGTTGGTTCTCCATTATTTACTTTTTGTAGTCGATTCTCTATTGTTCTTTATTTAGTTGATTTTAGTCGATTCTCCTTGATTCTCTTTATAGCCGATTCTCTATTGTTCTTTATTATAGTCGATTCTACTGCTGCCCACAGACTGCGTCAAGTCCCTGTAGGCTGTAGCAGCAACCAGCACTCATGTCCCCTCCTACATATCAGCACTCATCATTAGCAACCGACTGAAATGTCTGTCTTTAATTAACCTATTCAACCTCAGCAAACAAAAAACGTTTTTTACTATAAACACTGTGTAATATAAAACATACTTTGTAACGCCTTCCTTAGTGAGTTCCCGTTAATAAAAATGTGATTAATCACTGGACTTCTGTGTACCTCCATAAAGTTATATACCCTGCCTGGTGCTCTACTGTCCACAAGGTGGTAGTCTTGTTTATGAAATCCTCTTCACTTGGTTGAAACATTATAAATTAAAAAAAAAATCCCTGATTTGAAGGTAAGACATATAGTAAGAAAAGGTAAAATATCCTATATTCACAAATGTCAGTTTTGAAATGTTTTATTGTGACCTAAACATTTCTACATTACGTATCTTAAAATGGTATGTATGTATATTATACTCGTTTGTTTTTCAAATTGTGGGATTCTCACATATATATCACATATATTTAACATTTCCTCAAAAATGACTAGTTAATCACACACTACCTCTGGTGTTGGTAACTGGTATGTCTCTCTGGTTTTGGTAATAAATAATAATTTAAAAAATTGAGAGGAAAGGCATTTTATACTGTAATGTTTCTTAGGGTGTTGACCATCTGCAGAGCCCTGGGGACTGGTTTGAGAGCCATATATTGAATAATGTTACAGCAAATATAGCATTTGAGGAGTCATATAGCATGTATAACATGATGTCTTGTTCATGTGGGAGAATCTTTTGGAAGCCTTTTGTGTTTTGTCTAGCAACTGCAACACACACACCAAAGAAGAAAAAAAAAATCAAGGTCAAAGAAAAAACAACATTGTAAACAGACAGTCAAAATAAATGCTACATACCCTTCTGTTTTGAGGAGGTGACCTCATGGACAAACCAAACACCAGATCTGAATACCATTGGAAACTTATGATACTGTGTTGGGAAATGTATAGAGAAAGAAAAACCCAACCACGGGAGGTGGTCTGTGGACAGGCCCAAGAGTAACAGAAAGTAGCTGGTAGCAGAGTAGACGACTAATGCTCCATGGCTAGTATTCCACAGTATCCAAACTTTAAACAGTGATTAGACACTTCTAGTAGCACTACACACCATAAAGAACAATGTGCTCTAATTCAGATGTGATCTAATTCAACAGTACTGCTTTATTTTTTGTGTAATAAAAATAATAAATGGTCAAATTTAGTAGTAAGTCAGGTGTAGCTGGAATTTTAAGTGGAAAATGGATAGAGATTTGGGGAACCAGCTTGGAAGTATTACCATTATGTCCCAGAGAGATTGCAGAGAGAATATTGCTGACCTCATATTTAACTGCTGACAGCACACCACAGTGGATAAAGGTTAATTATCCGGTGTCTTACCATTTACAGCAGTAGGTGTAGATGTCAAATGATTAACAGATGAGAGCATCTGAGTGATTGAAGTCATTCCTGTCATTTTCTGCACAATATACACATCTATTTCTGTTCTGAATCTTAAAGCTTATCTAGTTTAGTTTAGTCATGGTTGAAAATAGTGGTAGCCCTCCACTTTTCCCAAATGCACCACCACTCCCAGAGCACTGCTGGAATTACAAATGCTTTGGTATTTCCATGTTTATTTCGCTTGTTTGCTTTGAAATAACCCAAAAAAAAAAAAAACTGAGAAAACATCTGACATGATTCCACATAGATCTTCAGAAATAGACTGGACAAAACTATTGGCACCCTTAACTTAATACAGTGCCTCTTTGATTATTTTCCTCTTTTATTTGTTAAGTTCTTTAATGTCAGACACAGTGATATAAAGTCTACAAAGTGAATTTGTCAATTATATAAGAGGTCAACAGAGCTGGTGTTAGTATTATCGCAGTTGGTGAAGTGGACATCACCTGAGTGCAGTGAATGTGTCTGAAGTGATTGTCCAGTCACTGGTTAATTTAGTATTCCTGGCTACAAAAACACCATGAGGACAAAAGAACACTCCACAAAGCTCAGAGATAAGTCTGTTGAAGAGTCTGTTTAAGTCTGAGAACGGATACAAATAAATGTCCAAGTCACTGACCATCCCCTAGAGTTCAGTTAAATCCATCATTAAGAAAAGGAAGGAATATGGCACATGTGTAAATCTGCCTAGAGCAGACCGTCCTTACACACAGTGTCACAGTGCATGAAGAAGACCACCAAGACACTTAAGATACTGTTTTCACATTGACATTAAACAGTCCTTTTTGTAAATTCCGGTAAAAAGGCCAAAAATATTTTGAATATGATTCAAAATATAAGGGTAGATATTGTTGTTATAAGCACTATATCTGGTATCACACCATTTTGGAAACAACTGAAATCAATCGCTTCCTTTAACCATGAATGAGTTTCTTACACTTCTCTACTGGAATTTTGGGCTTCTCTTCTTTTGCCAACAGCTCCAGGTCTCTCAGATTTGAATGTGCCATATTCCAACAGCTGTCTCGCCACAGGTGTCCTATAGGACTTAGATCCGGACTCATTCCTGGTCACTTCAGAACTCTCCAGTGCTTTGTCTTTAACCCATTCTAAGTATGCTTTCACTGACCTGCTAGAAGATCCATGACCTCCATGAAAGAGACCCAACTTTCTGACCCTAGGCCCTACACTACACTCCAAAATTATGTGATAGTCTTCAAATTTTATAAAGTCATGCACAAAGTCAAGACATCCAGTGCCAAAAGTTGCATAATAATCCCAACACACTGAACCTCCACCATGTTTGACCATACAACCCGTGTTCTTTTTCTTGAAGGCCTCATTTGATTTTCTGTAAATGCTACAATGATGCGATTAAACACAGAGGTCTATTTTGGTCTCAGCTCTCCCCATGACGTTCTCCCAGAAGGACTGTGGCTTCTTTTTTTATGTGTGAGGTTCTCCTTAGTCTCCAACCAAAACATCCCATTTCAAGATGCTGTTGTACCTTGTGTCTGCAAGTCAGTTTGAATTTGATTAAAAGTTGATTGAGGTTCTTTAGCCAGAATTCGACCAATACTTTGTTGCAAGCTTCCATCAGCTCCTCCATTTCCGTTCACATCCAGAGAGGTTAGATATGGTACCATGGCCTGTAGACTGAAGACTTAATGATGTTGTGCACAGCACAAGTTAAGTTCTCGGGCGAGATTCTTGCAGCACTGAGGTTGTCCATAATTTTCCAAAATTTGGTTCTCACATCCTCCAGCATTACTTTTCTTTCTGTGATTGAGTGGAAGATTTTACCATTTAAACCATTTAAACATGTGATTTCTGTATTACCAGCACTGTTTATGTCCACAAATAAACTTAAATCAACTTTGAAAAGTTGGCAATAATTTTATGGAGTTATATCAGATATTACACTTTAGCCTCAGCTGTTTTTGTGTTGCTCCAGTGCAAACAAAAGAAATAAACATGACACCAACATTTGTAACCACAGCAAATTTCTTGCAGAAGTGGTAAGTTTTTTAGAAGAAGTGCAGCAGTGCCAATATTTTGGTCTGAACAATAGCCTCTGCCACCTCAGCTGAAATTCCCACAGTCTGCAAAAAGCTTGGTAAAGTCAAAAGTCTTCACATTCATTACTCAGGTAGAAGTGGAGATACTAGGGTTTCAGAAGACTTCCATAGAAGTTAAAGTATCAACTTAAGCTTTTTAGTCAAGTAAAACTGTAAAAGTACTGGTTTCAGAACTACTTCAATTAGAAAAGTAAAAGTAATGTAAGAAAAACAAGGGTCAAAAGCTTAGGCCGTGCCACAGGGGTCTATAGTGCACTACCAACCCCCCCCCCCAAAACCACATATTTCTTAAAGCCATAAAATTTTAATGTTAAAGATGTTGAGATGCAGATCAGATTTCTTAGTAATATCAGATATATTAAAGGAGCATCTCTGTGCACTACTGAGCATTAACATGTGTTTTATGGAGGAAAATGTGATGAGTAGTTGCCTATAAGTATTGCAATGCTGCAAAAAGTTAAACTTGAGGAGGCATGTGATGGTGATGATGATAAGCTTTATTGGAATGTAAATGTGGAGCTTAGTCGGGACATTTACTCCAGTTCTCTTGAGTCTCTGCCACAGACATCTTCATTCTAGACCACATACGTCTGCTATGTCACACTTTCCGGACAGCACGATTTTTCTGGAAAGAGTTTTTTTGTTTTTGAATGATGATGAGCCAGAATGAAAACCATCAGAAATGAAATAGGAGTAATGAGGCTATTTTTAAAATGTAAGGAGTAGAAAGTTCAGATAACTGGCTAAAAATGTAAGAAGTAGAAGTAAAAAGTCATCTGAAAAATATATAGATAACCAAAATCTCTACTTAAGTAAGGTAACAAAGTATTTTTGCTTTGTTACTTGACACCTCTGAATGTTACATGTTGGAGTTGAAAAAAGAAAATAGGATGAGACACAATGACCACATGCTTCCATGTAAACGTTGTCATGGTCACAGCTGCCACCGAACATTTGGTGATGATCCCAGAAGAGCTTTCACTATTGATATAGCTTAGTGGGTAACAACACTACCTTCCCTATGGAAGAATAATAGATAGGTTGGATTCCCCAGCTGGGCAACCACATCGCACTACACTACTAAGACTCCTAATTCTCTACAATCACCTACCTGTGTAATGTCATTCTAATGTAGGTCACTCTGGATAAGAGTGCCAGTAACAAATGTGAATGTAGAGGTCACATGTATTTGTTTATTTGTAAAGTCATTGGCATTCATCCTGTGGGCAGTTATTTTTTAAGTAAGAGGGCCAAGGCCTCTCCCAGGCTGCGCTGTCTCACATTAACTACCATTCCAAAATCGGAAAATCAAGGAATTAGATTTTTGGGAGAACCCAATGTCTTAAAAACTAGGTAGAGAGCCTTATGGTGAAATAGTTTGAAGACATTCTACTAGTGTATATTCACATTGTGCCCCAAATACAGCTCCATATTATGGCACAATTGCTTTAAAAGTATTGTTAAAGAGTCAGTCCAGAGACTTTGATGTGTAGCCATGTTTTTTTTTCTGGGAATAACTGGATTAACTGCCAGCCATTGGTTTACAAAAGCATCTGTTTTGATTGCAGCCCGTGCTGTTAGAGCATTCGGAGGAGGGAAAATCATCCATCGGAATGTTTTTCATTCGCATGACATCTGGAGAGACGAGCTACTTTTTTTTGTATCTCTCTGTCTGATCTTTAATGTAGGTGAAGTCCCCGGTTGAATACCTTTGATGTCACATATGACACTTGCTGATATTTCTGTGCTCTGTAAATGACTGTATTGAGGAAGGGAGATGCCACAAACAGCTCCAAAGATTTCATACACAGGGAAACATGGGGGGACTGAACAGCTTACATTAATAAGACAGCTTTTTCTTTTGTAATTACTAGACTATCATAGCTCTGTAGTGCTTATAGGAAATCACTAGCTAACCACAATGCTAACACAGTGCGACAAAGTAAATAAAACAAACATACACTTATGATAAATTGCTTGTGTGTTTAGTGGTGATGGTGGTTGTGGGGGGCAGTGTGCTTCATATTCTGAGTCAGACGTAGAGTCCCAGTAGTGATTCAAAATATTTTAAGAGGATGTTAAGGTTTTTACTTTTAGTAGGATGTTTTTTACTGTCTATAAAAGCTAACATTTGTTTTATAATTCCATACAATTTCAGGTAATCTACAGCCCAATATAAGAGATACAGATTTCTCAATGGTGTTGTATTACCATGTCAAATTTATGGGACAGTGACTTAGTTCTCCCAGTCAAGTAAAAACCAGCATACCTGCTCCTTACGATGTATTAGAGGAGGTAAAATGGTGAACTAAATGAAACATTAATTTAAAATTACTGTCTAATCTTAGCCCATCGTCTTGAGGTTTTATGACAGGATCTTACTTGTGAATCTGGTCTGTAGGCTGTAGAAGAACCAGAGACCTTCATGACATTTTATCAGTATAGATTCCATGAGGTTTTCATATAATCTCCTAGTAGCTCATTAATGGATTCCTGTTGCTAAATTAGATTTAGGAATAGACCTCATATAATTTAGCTCCATAAGTATTTGGCCAGTGACACAATGTTTGTAATCCTGCCAATGTTTGTATCTCAGTAGATTTGGAATGAAGTGGTAAAGATGTGATTGAAGTGTAGACTTTCAGCTTTAGTTCAGAAGCTTTATCAAAGATTTACAGCCATTGTTTTCCACATTTTGTGTTGAACGCAACTAAATTGCCCTTCACAACATCTAGTCAAGTCAAGAACACATCTTGAAGAAGCATTTTATAGTCAAAGTGTACAATCAAGAACCGCCTTCCTGAATGTAAATACATTAGGCAAACCAGGGTTAACACTCAAGAACAGAAAGGTCAAATTAGACCGCCAGAAAACATATTAAAAAAAAAACTGCTTAGGTCCAGAACAACAGTCTTAGGACTGACGAAAACAACAGTTACTTATTAAATGTTAAGAATAATTTAGCCTTCAGCTTTGTACAGTTAGCATTTTTGAGATGTTTGTGTTTTAACAGGGACAACATGCTTTGTAATATATCTGCTTAATGAGAAAGCAAATTTATGTTTGACCATCAACTACTAGCATAATAATAAAAAAAAATAATAGTTCTTAAAAATGGCCACTATGTTAAAACTAACCCCACTGTGTGGAGGCTGTACATTAGCCTGGCTAGCTCTCACTTGGTTATATGCCTAAAAAGACGAATAATTCAAATAATATGGATGTGAATTCTGGGATTCATACATGCAGCTTTACCAAATCACATGGCTCTCACAATGCATTCATTTCACAGTGAAGAGCTGTAAAGAATATAATGGCATAGTACTGTTCAAATTAGCTCCTTTAGTCACAGGCAAAAATAATTTAACAGCAGAGAGACTTTTTTTAAATAACAGGACAATACAGTTATTTACAATGTTTAACATACTTATGTTTAACTACATCTTTTTTTCATGTTAGTTTGTGCCTTGCTTTCCCCTAGGAATCACCCAGCCATCTTCGAATATATCTGTTCTGAGTGTACCATAATAACAGCAGGTGAGTAAGCACATAAGCCATTAAACATCTGCATCTATTGCGTACTGTAATATAGTTACTCCTGAGCGAAAGGGTACAGACAGCGCATGTCATGCCGAGGCATGTATGGGCATGTGTATGTGTCATACAGCACACTTGGGCAATGTCAGGTCTGAGTTACAGCTACATGAAAGGACCGCAGGCCAGAAGTGAGTCAGGCGGGGGAGTCCCAGTGTCACCGAGCCAGAGAGAGTGGTCCCTGCGTCGGGGAGCTATAGTGTAGCCGCCCCCTCCACCATCAGTAACATCAGCATCAACTGCATCAATGGGGTTAGTGAGTTGACGACACCCACTTGTTTTTGGAAAGAGGTTCTGGTTCCCAACACCTCCAGCCCCCCTGCACAAAAGGGGCTTCCCCTTAGTTGTGAGGATAAGGGAAAAGTTGTTTTTTAAAGTGCATTTTGTTTGTGTGAATACATGCCTGTATGTGCAAGTATGCATGGAAAAAAAACTAAATTCTTTCCATGAAAGTGGTGGTTTACATAGCAGCTAGTTTCACTCTGCTCCCCTCTACATTAACCATAACAGGCCCACAATGACTAAGCAACCTAAAAAATGTCCCAGATTGAGACCAGCAGAAGAGGACCAGCAAGACTTCAGCCGACATTCTTAGCTCTGTAGGTGTTCTCTGCATTTTTCTCCAAATACCATGACCTGACTTCTGTTGTGCTTATTTGTGTCTCTTGTTTGGTTCATGTATTTTGAACACTTGCCTTGGTTGTAACCATTTCAAAATAATCTCTATAACTGATGTACTTTACACAAAGTAATATAAGCATGTACTTTACTAATGCTTCTTAAATCCTGCAACAGAACAGTGTCCTTTGGCATAAGGCTTTTATTCTCTCTCTCTCTCTCTCTCTCTCTCTCTCTCTCTCTCTCTCTCTCTCTCTCTCTCTCCTCTCTCTCTCTCTTTCCCTATATATATGCCATGCCATCCAGCAAACATGCTCAACATGTTGTAAAAAAAAAAAAAATATATATATTTATGTATATATGATTTTGTTTTAATGTATGTACATAATTATGGCTTGTATACCTTTTGTGGACATCTGATTTACCTTTGAAAAGTGAAATGGTAATTCTGCCCAAAGTATGTATAATTCTGTGGTAAGAGTTACGCAAAAGGGTTCCTTTTACAGAAACGTACTGACTCAGATATCGTTTGTGTGGTGGTGATTGGAATCAGGGGTCATAATGTCTACAATGCAAATATAGACATTTTATTTCCCATCCAAAGCTACCAATTTTAGCTTTTAGAGGCATTGTACAAATGTTTGGTTTACTAAAAATATTACTTATACTAATGAGCATATTTTTGATGAAGATGATACTATCACAAACTACAATCTACATTTACATTTAATATTGCTGAGTTATTGCCCACCAACTAAGAAAATATATTTACGTATATAAAATATAAATTTTTGTGCAAACATATTTTCCTCCAAACTTGCCTTTTAGCAGAAGCAGTGTTTTTTTTATATATCCTTTGAGAATTTCCCATAAATGAATTTAGATTTTATCATTATTTTTGACTAGCACTTTGGTGTCTTAACCCATCAAAGCCATCCACTTCCCAGAAAATGATCTTACAATTTGCCGTAATCGATTCATACAATAAAAGTGTCTTATTCATACTGAACCATTAAAAATGTGGCATTGTCTTCATTTTGCCTTATCTGACACTGAGTGGGAGGATAGGGTATTCACTGACCTTTTGTGTGCTCTGCAAAATTACTTCAACAGGACATGGACCACAAAGCGGATCAGTTTTTGACTCCAAACAGCCCACGCAGCAAGACACGTCTGATCAGAAAAGCCATTATTTTTACAGTGAAGAATTGCTCTCTTAACATCTAATGAAAACACTTACAAGACAAGACAAGACAAGACAAGACACTGTGATTGTTGTATGTTGCTAAAAATGGAAAGGTGAAGGAATTCTCTCCCAGGTTCATGATCGGAGCTCTAGAGAAAACGTGACAGCGTTTACTGCTGATTTCATTTCCATGGTTTGTTCATGGTGGAATTTCATAACGTTATTGGCTTTTAAGGTTAGAATAGAAAGTACTGAGTAATGATTAAAAACTGGTTGTTTTCATAAATAATAAAGAACATGACTATGACTATGTAACATAAGCTTAGCCTCCTTATGGTTTTACAGTAACTGTACATGTACAGTCAAGGCGGTGAGCGTAGGAGGGAACAGAAACTTGTTTAACCAAAAACTCTCACTGCGTCTCCTCTCTCTTTCATTTTTATACACTCATTTCATAATTCTTGCAGGAAACCTGCAATTATTTCAAGAAACGCTGTTCATATAGCCTGGGCTCATATTTTCAGACTTCTCTGAGTAAAAACTGATAAAAGACTGATAGGACTTGATCTCAGAACAGCCTTCTTCAACTCTGAGATGTTGATTAATTTAGGCCCATTGCTTGTAAAGTCTGATTTTTTTTTACTCATTTACAGCCACAACAACTGGCTTTTTGTATTTCATTTTTTTATTCACACTTATATTTGCATTTATTCAGTTAACAGATGCCCTCAACTAGAGTGACAATCAGTAACTTCCCCATCCACATCGGAATATTTTTTGTAAATCGTGTCTTTTTCTCTTTGTTTAGGTGTTTGAAAACATTCTCCAGGGTCTCCGTTTAGACGTGCAAAGCACAGCTTCTTGAAAACACTGGCATCATCTGCACATGGTTGTTGTCGACTAAAAACGAGGGTTATTTTTGGATTACACTGTAACAGAATGTGATAAGCACATATTTCAAACAACATCAGATTGATCAGGACTGAGTCAGTGATTCAGGAGCAGCAGCATATATAAAATATCTTTAGTTAGGGAATACATGGCAGAGAAACCTCCTCATGAATGCTAGAAACCAAGGTTTCCCAGCAGAAGGTTGCCCAGAGCATCACACTGCCCCTGCCGGCTTGCCTCCTTCTTCCTATAGGGCATCATGGTGCCATTTTGTCCGCCTATTCAACAGACTGCAGTGTAGCCTCAGCCATTCACGTTGCATTCATATGCTCTTCAAATGAGGCAAAGCACAGGGCAGCCAATTAGAACCTTAGGTTGTTTACCTTATATCTAGTTGTTAAATTCTACAGGGACTTCTGTACACACTGACGGGGCTATTCTCTGGCATTAGACGTTCGTAATAACACTTTTGGCTTTTTAAGGGTATAGACATGGCTGTGTTCAAATTAATAATGGCTTTTTTTAGAACATTAGGTCATAAAGTGGAACGTAACTAATTGTATGGACCTTTCAAAGTAGAATGATGTTAGCTGTCCTGCTTGTGTTTGCATTGGTCTAATATATATAGCTTGCTATTGCTCAATGTTCATGTTTGTAGTGTAAGCACAAGATAAGTCTTCCACCTTTGCAGTGAAGCAGAGCTGTAATTCACCTTGAAGAGTTTACACATCATGGTTGTGGGGGAATCTCCGATTGTAATCTGTAGTGATCCCATATCACAGCAAACCTTGCACATGCATGTCAGACTTTGCAGTTTTGTACTTTTTCAAGTAAACAAGAGATGCCCTAACATTAAAGCCCTCCTTCCCCACCTCAAGAGGTGAGTCTCCAAACCACCATAGAAGGAACTGAGTAACTATGCAGTGTGTGTTCAGAGGGCAAGTGCATTTGAAGAGCCTGGAAGTGTCTTACTGGCATACACGTGTGTGTGTACGTTTACAAAGGGAGGCTGAGGACCAAACAAGACGCAGCGTTCTGAATGCTCTGTAGAGAAACAGAAAAACGGCACAAGGCAAGGCCTGCAAGGAGAGAATTGTAATAGTGTAGTCCAGAGATGACTAAGGTTTGAACAAGAAGTTTCTGCGGCCTCTGCAGTCAGGAAGAGTCGTATTCGTCTGAAGGTTCTTATTCCGGAATCGGCAGGATAGGGTAGGAGTGCTTTAAACCACAGCTTTACACAACAACTTAGCACAACAACCGGAACCCACATGAAAGTTTCAGATTTAACACATATTTAAGGGAATAGGTTGACAAATAAAAAAATGACTTAATATGACTAATACTGACCCAACAGACAGTCTGTCAAGACATGCCTCAACTCAAATGCACTTCTCTAGCATAGTACGTCACTTATTGCATTATTGCATTGAACACCTATGACTGAAATTATGAATGAGTAATGTATTCATGTACTATACTACAGATACTAATACTTGAAATAAGGTATTCATTTCTATCCCTGATCCTAATGTGTATGTTTGACTATGATGTACAGTTGCAAGAAAGAAAAAGTAAGTGAACCCTTTGGATCTACATGGATTACTACATTGATTATATATAAAATGTAAAGTCACAATCTCATGAGTGAATGGACCAATAGAAATGGTCCAAACTCTTTTTACACTGTCTTTAATTATGTCCATTAAAAGGTTAGAAGTTTTTTCCTTTTCCTGTAAAGTTGTCATTGTGAAGATACACACATGTGTACTGTTAAGATGTCAATTTAAGCATGGTGTAGGTTTAATATTTAAACAGCATTTATTTAGCAATATTTGATGGAAAGTAATCGTTTACATAGATTTATGATTGCATAGATATGCATGATTTCTCCAGTGCAATCTGTTCTATTATGTACCATGCAGCTGAAACAGAATATACACAGAACATAAAGCAAAGCACTGGAGATGAATGTACTGATCGATCAGTTCAAGTTTCTTTTTCTATGTTAGGGTTATTAGGCAAACATTGAGAGTAAGAAGGACAAACAGCTGATGAGGCAGTCTATTAATAAGACATTCATGATGAATAGCACTAGTGTAGGAAGTCTAGTAAGGTCATGTATTATGTTTGGTGCTGTATTTGGGGAAGTGAAGCTTTTGAAATGATGATGCAACCACTTGTAGTATATTTAGAAGAACTGAAGATGCTCTTGATTTACTGAATGTTTTAATGAATTGGTCTAATGGACTTCTCTTATAATACATCTGTTACATTTGTGGAAGTTGCCTCTGTTCAGGATCAGACTCGACATGAGGTGCTTCACTGTGGCACAGTTTTTAGGTGTCTTGGAGATTTTTGGTAAACTGTCTTGATTCAGGCAGAGTTACAACATTCCTGTTGTGGTATAAACCATCATAGCCTGATGAGGTGAAAACAACTCTTTATGATATTCTTTTTAAATGTGTAATGATGCATATTTTGACAATATGGTTTACTGTTGATAGGTCTGCATGCTTCATTAGGGTGATTACATGTCCAAATCTACATCAGCTGAGGTAAACTGTTACATGCCCAAATCTATTCTGACAACACTAAACTAATTTTGTCCCTCCCACCCGTCTTTCTAAAAACTCTTGACTGCAACCCCTTCTGGAACTGTTGAATCTCTTTCTGGCACTTTATGAACAAAATCCAACTACTCAAGGCTGATCCCCAGCAAGACTACTATCAAATCAAATTTAGTCAGATTTATTTGTATAGCGTTGTTTACAACTGGTGTTGTCACAAAGCAGCTTTGTATAATCAGTAATTAGTAAAAAGACAAGAAATCAACAACATAAGAAGACATACAAACCTAAGACCCCCAGTAAACAAGCCAATGGTGGTGCAATGCAGTGGCAAGGAAAAAAACCCTCAGAGCTGAAGGAAGAAACCTTGGGAGGAACCAAGACTCACAGGGGGGGGGGCATCTATCCTCCTCTGGTCAGAACTGTTAATAAATCATTGATAAAAGTCAACAAACCACCAAGACTGTTGTACTGCTCAGGTGTGCAACATATACTTAATCTTAATATAATAATCAGGGTGTTGCATAGCTTAGTATAGTCATATGTGTTCCACTTTGGGCTACAATTGGACCAAATCAGATGGACTAAACACAACCTCTTTTTGGGCTAAGTAAAATATATGAGCCAACCACATTTAGTTCAAAAAACAACATCCGTATGACATTTGGTGCTGGGTAAAGGGAATCAGTACGACTGCCTTAATTTGAGGGTATTTGTAAATCATACTGGAGAGTCAGTCTAAGTCCACAAACAGTAAAGTCAAGGGCTCCTCTGAAACAGGCAATATACAGCCGTCAAATCTGCGACTCGGTCCCTGCATGCATTTTACACTACAACCCACGATGCACAGGCAAGATTAGTTATGTGAATTCAAGTTCAAGCAGGTGCCTAGTAAATACCTGTGGCCAAAGCCAAAACAGGAAGTTACTGTGGGGGTCACAGGAAATCAGCTGAGCCTTGTGGCAGAACTCTTCAGACAGGGCATGTTCTCTCATGCTTTAGCTCGGGTAACTTCAGCAGGAAGTCACTTCCATTACTTTGGTGACAAAGTTGAATAACAAGCTAAAATAAAGCCGTGTTGGGAGACTATCTCACTATCACTATCACTTTGCATCTCACTTGGAACTATGCCAAAGCTTGTGGCCCCTGACATTAAGAAAGGAAAGCGGAGGAGCGGAGAAGATTAAGAAGATAGCATATTTTGGTAGGTGAGTTTTTTTTTTGGTTTTTGACGCCTCGCATGGGATGGAAAGTGGACATCCTGTGACGCACAGTGCCGAATTTCCCAAATACATGAGAGCGGAAAAGTAAAGGTCAGATACCTTTGATTACTTTTCACAGCACCATGTGCTGAGTGTGAGATACATGTACGTCTGTGTATGATTTCCTGTTATATTGCCCCAGTCATCTAAAGATCACACAAGGTGAACTGGTGTATGGTCATCTTCTAAGTACTTGATGCAGGAAGGGTGACAGAGTGCTGGAGAATTCATCCAGAGCTTTGTAATATTTATTGTGTTTTGTGATTGGCTCAGACAACAGGCGATGGGCGGAGCTTTCCTTTTCAAAACATAGCATGCATTAGTCCTAAAGCAGTGGAACTGCATACTCTGGAGGGATGAAGCTCCATCCAGTACCTTCAGAATTAAGTTGGAGGTGTTTGTGATCCTGAACTTATTATCCAAATTCAGTTCCTGACCTCACTGATTAAGGCTGAATGCAGTCACATCTACACACATCTTGGGTGAATAGCAGAGTGGTCTCCTTACTGACTTGGGTAAATAGCAAAGCACTTTTGTAAGTTGCTCTGGATAAGAGTGTCTGCTAAATGCCTTCAATGTAAATGTAAATGTACACAGTAATGGTAAATAGAGACAGTTGCTGTAGCAAAGAGAGGACAGTCTCTCTATTAATGCCCTGGATTTTGGTAGGATTTTGGTAGAAGATGACCAGACGTCTACAAACTTTTGTCAAATCGTGTACTTAGGATGGGCCAGGTGGGATTGAGTAGAATTTGATAATCATTTGTGAATGATTACAGAGAAAAGCACCATGCAAAAGCAGGACTATGAGAACAGCGTGTTTTTAAGCAAAGTGAGGGTGCTTGTGTAAAGGCCCAGGAGAGCCTCTTATCACAAATTCTGCTGGGAATTTTTTGTTATGTCTGATCATTTAAAGCACCCCACACTGGTGATTTCTTAGGTGTCTGCATTTTTAACTTCAGTGATTGCATGGAACACTTTACACTGTAGTGAGAGAGCCCATGTGAATGCCTGGAATGAATGTGTGACGCATTAAAATTACTTAGAATTTGTTGTTATTTTTACGTGTTATGTATATTTGCAATATCGGCTCAATCCACTGATTAAAAATATATGCTTCATTCGTATGTTCATGAGTTTGTATGTGCAGGTTCTGGGAGATGTTATCTAATTTCTGTGGGTTACACTTAGGCTTTATCACTTGCAAGTTGATGAGATTTCAATGACAAAATGACTGCTACAGTCATTTTAATTTGCAAGGTAATTGCATATTAGTCCAAATGTTTGTGGACACCCCTTCTAATAAAGTTGCACCTATTGCTGACACACACAGCTTGTCTACTCCCACAACATTGAGCTGTAGAGCAGTGGAACTGTGTTGGATGGTGCTCCATCCAGCTGGGGATGGGATGCGGTGGTGATCTTCAACACTCTTGCTGCTAAATGTAGTAAAATCATCACAGCAGTGCTCCTCTACTAAAATCTACTAGAACGTCTCCAACAAAAGCAGGGTGCACTCTTTCTTATTACCCATGGTTTTGAAAGAAACAATGAATAAGCAGGTGTCCCAATACTTTTGACCATATACCACCACATTAATAAGTCCTATTGGTGCCTCCACAGCAGATCTGAGCATTCAAGGCATGGACTCTAAAAGTGACCTGTTGTACATGGCACCAAGACGTTAGCAGCAGATCCTTTAGGTGTTTGAGTTGTGAGGTGGAACCTCCGTAGATCACATCAATGAGTATGAGGTACTCATGATCCTGTTGCCAGTTTACCGGTTGTCCTTTTTTTGACCACTTTTATGGGTCTGCTTGATGCTTTGGAGATGATCTGACCCAGCCTTTTGACCCTTATGAAAGTCCATTTGTCCTGCTTCTGCGACACATTACCTTAACGAACTGACTGTTCACTTGCTGCCTAATATATCCACCCCTGGACAGATGCCACAGTAGATGAAGATCATTCGTTTTTTTAACTTGACCTGTCAGTGGTGCAACTATAACGGCTGATTGGTGTAAGGCCTATGTTGCAATATAGATGGTCACGTTTTCATGTTTTTTCAGCTAAGGTTTTTTTCCCAGTTAGATATTTTAAAGTCAGTCTCATGATACAATAAATATGATACATATATTATTATTATCATCATGGTTGCTCTGTTCTTAGCAAAGCCTGTTAAGATCTTCACAACACAAGGGCTCCACAACACCATTCGCATTCAATGCTACAATTTAGGGCCAGTTGTGGAACAGAGAACCATAATAACTCACGTTTTCTTAAAGCCCCTGATATTTACCGTGTTCTGATTAACTGTAGACAGGATGCGAGCGAAACTCTGCAGCAAAGGCAAGTTTGGAGATGAAGTGTACAGCACTCCAGAAGCAATATAGGAGAAAGGTTAGAGCAGGATTTTTGAATAGTCCATATATCCATTCTGTGTCTGTGACCAAGCATTCAGGCTCTGTAGTAAACAGTCACAAACCAGAGATGCTTATCTGATATCGAGCATGTAGGACTAATTTACATAATTTCAATTTGAAATTGATAAGATTAACCAGTTTCACTCCATGTGAGCCATGATTGAAAAAATCATCTTCTCCTAACCATGAGACATTTAGAAACTACAGTAGTATTAAGGTAGTGTTATACTATCAGGAAGGTTGTCGATTAGATTTTAAAGACTGATTGGTTTAAATAATGTTTTAAGAGCTTAAAGATGGAATTAGTGTTTGTGAAGTATATTATTATTAATAGGGTAGAAAGGTGCTACAGTTTTCACATAGCACAGCATAGCCTAGTGTAGCTTATCACTGTAAATAGAACAAATTTTTGTCATTTCCATGGATTGCATTAATGAGCCTTAGACGCCCATAACCCTGTTGCCAATTCACTGGTTAGCATGATTGGTAGGTACTGACCACTGCATACCGGAAACACCCCACAAGACCTGCCTGATGTTTTGAAAAGGTCCAAAACCTAGTTGTCTAGCCATCACAGTTTGCTTCTTGTCAAAGGGCCTCTTTCTTACGCATGTCCGTTTTTCCTGCTCTTAAAACACATCAACTTCAATAACTGACTGTACACTTGCTGCCTAATAAATCCACCTCTTGACAGATGCCACTGTAGATGAAGATGATCAATCTTTTACATTTGACCTGTCAGTGGTCAGTGGAGTCAAGACTGTTACATAGCAGTTGTGGGGTTTTAGAATTGGTCTGTTTTACAGTTTTACAGGTTTTGCTGGAGACAAAAGAGTTTGAGCTTTATGGTTTGTTACTTTCATATACCGAGCTCTTATTATTTAACTACAATGTACAGGTTTCCATTATTTACATTACCACTTGTTGTCATTTCCATAGCCCTTATCTTGGTGTAATGATGTCATTTTTCTTTGGCATATTTGTAATTCATACCACTCATAATGTTGTGGAATATAGTTACTGTATGAATGTAGTGTAGAATGTAGTCTACTTAGTTAGTTAGTAGAGACTAAATAAGCTTTCCTTTAATTTAGCTGTTTACACTCACTGCAAAAATCCAGCAAGTTTCTTACAAACACATTGTAATTCTCTTACAAACACATGAGACATGTCTCAAGTTAAGGTCCAGCTGAATTAAGAGAGGCCTTCCTAGAAGTGGTATACAAACACTTCTTTCCATGGCCCTCTCAGCAACTTGCTTACATTCAGTGCTGTGATGTTTATATCTAGCTTTTAAATAAACATTTCATTAAAATTTGCATTAAACCTCAGTCATAGTTTCTCTCCCACTCATAGCTGGTTTTACTGAATGTGAAGGATTGTGAGAGAGAAAGTCTCAAAATATACATCGATTGAGCCCACTATTATCAGCTGCATTCAAAGAATTCATAGAACGGTATAGCCCTGAGTTACATAATGACCATGACATGATGCCTGCCTGGGATGCTTCCTTAGCTTTGAAACACGGCTACTGTAAACAATGTCAGGAATGGAGACGTATCTTCCTTCATTGTAGTCCTCATTGTAGAGGAATGCAGCCTGAATTGCTCTCCATGTGAGGAATGCAGTCAGGTTTCAGGCTTTGTGTAGTCTGCTGGGCCAATTTTATTATGTACACTACTTATTGTTGAAAGCTCACCAGACTAGGCTACAGTACGTGTTTATAAGCTAGATATTACTTGAACTTTGATCTCACACTTTGTGTCATAACAAATATAAGTAAGTAATTAGGCCTGCTTTTGTATTTCTTAAAAAAAATATATGCTGCAACTAAACCTTACCTTACAGTACAATGTAAAGACAATACACCTGATAAGTCACATAAACTGACCAGCGATTCCTGACCTTTAAAATTGATACCACATTTACAGTGATGCAAATATCAACCAAAGATCAAAGTTACGAAAGATTGTCTCATCAACTTTGCTAAACCATCATCTATGAGTGTGATGTTAGTATCCTAGCTACATGGAGCCACCCCAGAGGGCGTTGATCTTTGATGTCTCAGGAGGCTTATTTGGGTTCTCACTTATTTTCATTTAGGGATCAATATTGCATGTTTCTGAAAGGAGAAACAGCAATAAACTAAAATAAGACATGGTAATTCTTGTCTTTATTTAGTTTCTTTCAAGACTTTCAAGACTTTTTTCCTTTAGAAAAAAGAAATCATATGACTAGGGTTTCTCCAAAATGTCATGTGCTTCTCTTTTTATCTTTGGGTTTATAAATAGCCCATTCATGATTTCTCTGTTTATATCTTTTTGTTCCATTGCTGGTCAGTCTCTTCCTCTTTTGCCATCAAGCATGATTTTTTTCCCCGTGAACTGGTTCCTTCTCACAATGTGTCTAAAATAAGAGAACTTCAGTTTAGTTATCTTGGCTTCCAGTGAGAAATGATGATTTATTTGCTCAAGGATCAGGGATACTGCAGAACTGATCATTTAATTTAATAAAAGAATTCAACTGGAAAATAACCCTAATTTTTAAATTAGATTTCAAGTTTTTTGTGTAGAAAATTATTGATATTATCCATAAATTTTAAAAAAAACTTTAAAAAGTATTTTTAAGTATTTTGCCAGTTGCCACAAATCCACCAATTCTGGACTACCAGAGGATTCTTGGATTGTTAATTTACGGATAATATCAATAATTTTACAGGGTTTTCTACACAATAAAATAATTTATAAAAATTAGAGTTATTCTTCATCAAATGATCAATTCTGCAGTATCCCTGATTCTTGATCAAATAAATCATCATTTCTCACTGGAAGCCAAGATAACCACATGATGGATCACATCTTAGTCACCTGAGTTCTAATCATTGTCACCTGTGGTTTTGTAATCACTACAGATTAGTCTAGTTTATAAGCCCGGGCTTTAGAATAGATCATTGTGAAGTATTGTACCCCTTTTTGGTGACCTACTGAGCGTTTTCTTTCTGAGCTATGTACTCGCGCATGACCGTGTTAGTTTTTTTCCTTGACTTCTGCCTTTCCCTTTGGACATTCTGCTAGTGTTTCGGATTTTGATTTTGGACTTACTGTTTGTATTTCGACTACATTTTTGCCTTGCCTTTTTTGGTTTTGTTTGCCTGTGATGTTTAGTCTGCTTTGTGTTCTGGAATTGACCCTGGCCTTCCGACCACAAACTTGGACTACAGATATACTAGTAAAGCCTCTTTCCCCTTGAACTCTGCGGGCATCTGGCTCTGTTTGACACTCTACACCAATAATGACAAATTACATTTTCCTTTTATTTTTAAAGAAGAAATACTATATTATTTGTACAGTATTTGTCTGCTTTCTCTAAATGCATGTACATTTATTGTACATTTACATGTACATAATTACAGAATTATCTGGATTAAACATACAGTTAGTAATATAAGGGTTTTTGTTCAAACTCACAATTTTTGTTTTTTTCTTTGTAATTTTACAGTGGCCTTTGGGAAAGGGTTTTATTCAAAAACAGAAATGTTGAGATTTTGGATTTATTCATTCCTGGACAAATTCCATGTACCTGAGTCAGCTGTGCTGTTTTAATAATAGTATACACTGATTTTGACTTGATTTGTTTGTCCAATACAAACTCATTGAGAAACATCTTGACATCTTTCCAATTGGCTCTTTCCCAGGGCTAACTTCTCTTAAGTGTCTTTGTATGCTTCTTGTAATGGCTGAAAGCCTGTTCTCAGTGATGTAGGCTGTTAGATGTGCAGCTATTAAGGTGAATAAAATGCCCCAAATAAAATAGTAATTCACAACATCACAACTTAAAAGACTCTGAGTCCTGAATAAGAAATGAGTATTGAGTCTCCTGTCTTTAGTGAACCAGTGTTATTGTTTTGGCAAATTTGAAGGTGAGTTTATTGAGATCTGTACAAAAAGTCGAGAGGAGACATGTGAGATTACTGAGGTCTTTATATTAGGAGACACATTTGATTTACAGGACTTCTGCTAAAGTCTCATCTGTCTTTCCCTCTGATCTCACTGTTGTCCGGGTAAGACTACAGAGCTATTAAGGAGATATTTTTTAATATTCATCACAGCACCTAATACAGATGGTTGTCATTGCAGTTTTACTTCCAGTAACCTTTAGTTACATAAGAAAGCAGGCCGGCAAATGTTAGAGTGACTGTAAGTGTCTCACACTGATTTTGTGATATTTTCGGATAATTACCACTTCATATAGAGCTTATTACAGTGCAGCATTTCGCAATGACTTGGCATATCAAGTCATTTTTTATTCCAAGATCTGGAAGAAGACCCTAACTGTCACCCTGAGCTTTGAGGAGATGGTTTGGATGGCCATGAAAAGTCCCAAGAATCACCAAGACACAGGCCTCCCATGAACTGGAAGCTGCTGGAACACCAGTGTCACTGTTTTGAAGTGTGAGGCTGCCATTTAAGAAAATCATAAGAAAAAGTTCACATGAATAAAATTAATCACATTAATAAAAAGTCCTCTGGAGAAAACATATAAGGTTAGATTGCACTTCAGATGATGTTTGGAGAAGATAAGGTGAGGAATACTACTCCAAAAACACTGTACAAACTTAAGCATGGTGGTGGTAGCATCATGCTCTGAGGCTGCTGCCAGCGGAACTGGTACATTGCACAAAGTGGATCGAGTAATGAAGAAGGAGGACTACCTCAGAATTCTTCAGCATAACCTTAAACCATCAGGTAGATGGTGGTTGTTCCAACAGGGCAAATCCAAAACGCACCACAAAAGGTGGTGGTGGAATGGATAAGGAAGGCTAATATTAAGCTTCCTTATCCATTCCCAAGGACTTGGCTTCAGCCCTATCCAAAATATGCAGACTGTGCTTGAAAGTATCTGTGCCAGTTAACCAACGATTTTAATTGAACTCTTTTAAATCTGCCAGGACAAGTGATCAGATTTCCAACTTAAAATCGGCCAGAAAGTTGTTGATTGCTACCCATAGCATAAAGCAAAGTCACAACACATACTGAATAGCTCATTTAAAGCTTCCTTAGGTTAGAGTAGGTTCCATAGTACCATGAAGTAAAGTTGATTATTAGCTTTCAAATAATCCTTTGCTAAACAGGAACACCTTAGGAGGACAAGATATTACAGTATACAGATTACATTAGCGATTGCAGTAGTGCATGGCAGTGACATGGTCCATTCCAAAACCGTGATGAAACAGCCCGCAGGCAGCTAAGTCACCAGCAAGGTGAGAGGACTATCTACAGTATCATCAGTTTACTCATTCTGTCTCATGTAATTATTCACCCTGCATCAAGTTTCCAATTTAAGCAGATCACAGGCATTCTGTAATGTAACCATTGGTTAGGAGCGAAAGTAAGAAGGGCATTTTACCCTGGGGGACTTCTTCCAACAATTTACCTTACAGACAGACAGATAGATAGAAGAGACATTTAACCTGGCCAGGTGATTTTATGATGCCTGTAAAGTCAAGTAGCCATGGTTATGTACTGTAATCTTGTAAGGGTGTGTGCTGAATTACTATCATCAAAACATCTCACAGCAGAATATCGCTGCTGTCCAATGAAAACCACAAATCTCTAACCATGAAATGCTTTAAATAGCTCAGAATAAGCTTTTATTTTACATTGACTTCCATTCAAAGTTAAGGATGTTTCTACCTTCTCCTGTAAAGTCACCATGTTTGGGATACAGATTTTTAATTGAACAGCGACAATCTCAGTCGCACTCTTTCCACACATTTCCAAGCATGGTGATAAATAATGGTGCGTCTATCAAAGGAACAGAAACAGCCAAAGCTGTTTCATGCTTGTTGTTGAATACATGGCAGAACTGTATATGTATCCTTTATATGCATATGGCACTCCAGTAACATCTAGCAATCGGTTTACATGTGAAAAAAAAAATTCATTCTAACAAAAAAGAAATATGTAGCAACCCCTGAGTGCGTCAGGATGGCTCAGCTGCTGGGTGTTTTGCCAAAATGTGTGATTGCCAAACTGAAACCCATTCACACCAAACCAAACTGCTGAAGCTGCATCTGTGTTTTCAGAAAGTCTGTAATATCACTTAGCATGTGTTTAGGATTACCCGAATGGTAAAAGACAGACAATACTTCTATTGCTAAGACTTTTAAGCATCCCTCTGCAGATTTCTTAAAAAAAAAAAAAGCAAGCGAGTCTTCTAAAAAGAATGGAAGCTGTATTGAAGGTAAAGGGTTGATACGCTAAATACTGAAACGGTTGAGATTTCATTTAGTTGATAAGGTTTCTGTGTGTTTTCCTTTGAAATAAATAACTTTGTATTAGCTATTTTGACAGCTAAATCTGACAACTAAAAATAAAGGACATGACTCAAATTATAAACAAAAGTAAAATGTTGCTGCATCAAAAGGTAAACGTATATGCTATGTGAATACATCTATAGTTTTAAAAATACAACTGTAGAGTATCAGTGTAGGAGGTTTTAAGCTTTTATGCATCAACAGCCCGCTTACTGTGACTTCACTGCTCATGTTGTGGAAATGAAGAGATCATTTGCAATGATTTGCTGACCTTTCATAAATCAAAAAAAGTGAGGACAAAATCACAGACTGATTGCAAAACTTTTACATTTCAGGCAGTGGATTAGTAACCACTTCTTGTGATAACGGTCTGTGAGGTAGCTTTTACAGGCATTAAATGCTTTAGACATTGGATTCTTTTTACCGCTCCTGTAAAAAAAAATCTGACTCCCATGATGTCCATGCAAGAAACATATAGCTCTATCCAAACAAAAATAGACTAATTTTAATAAAACAAGGATTGTTTTTAAATAAAAGTCATGATTTATTTTTGTTTACATTCAAAAGTATCAACAAGACACACTGCAGGAAGAACAACGGTGTGTGTTGGCAAACATTCATCAACTTGGTTCTTAAACCTTAATTTTCCACACAGTTTAAATATATTAATTATTAGTCGTTAATATAAATTAAGAATTTTTGGTGTGTGATATACAACAGATAATTACTCAGAAACATTGATTTTTCTCATACACAGTATTTTTTATCTTAGCATTACTATCCTGGGATACTGAGCATTCACTATGAAGCATAAAGAGATACCATTCATGCAGGCTGCCACATCTTTCTCTGCCACAGTGATGGCACTGTAGCCCAAAGTATACCTACACTGAAAAATCTGTTACAGTACAGCAGTAACCTAACCCCCCGGCGTCATCTAAAGCCCTTTCACACTGGTACAACTGATTTAATGTGTCTTCTATGTCTCATGTCATACTAGTTGCACAACTCTAAAAATGTAACTCCCCTTATCAGCATTACAGTTATTTTGCAGGAACACTTCTGCATTTTCCTGTAGCTCAACATCAGTGGCCACAATCCTGGGTTCCTGAGCTTCAGTGGAAAAGTACATCTTCAGATTTTTGCAGTCGGTTTGCCAGCACAGCCTGTACACATCTTTGCAGCCGTTGTTGGCCTTTTCATTCTCTGGTTTCGGCACCTCGCCATAAATGAAGTAGGTCCCGCTTCGTTGCACCTTGAAGATGAACATCAAATTGCTCACTGAGAACAAAAAAGACCAACGCATTAATCACTGCGGTTTCAATCTGAAGGCTAGTAAAAAGGACAGTGAGGTTTAGCAGTATGTTAATTAGGCTTTGCCTTGATATTGTGCAGTTTGACAGTGAACAGCTTTACTGTGAAACACTCACGTGTGATGTTGAAGATGTGCCTTTGTGTGCAGTCTTCAGGATTTATCCTCTGGGGAAAGACAAATATGACAACATGAAAACATATATCATGACTTATACGTCAAATAAAAAACAACAGTGTTACATTATTATATTAAAAACCCACTTTGTAACTGTCTCAGGGTCACTGTATTTACCTTTCACTTCCTCACAAGCCCTATGTAAGACCTAGGTGGATGCCCTAAACTTATGGCAGTAGCCTAATGTCAGTAACAGCAACAGCAACAGGTTAACAAAGCAATTGTAAGTATTTGTAGTTGAAGGAAGCCCATAACATTCAAAATCTCCAGTGCACATACCTCACATCTTTGAAAGCAGGGAATAGGAACAGAATCCGACCTACCTCTACAGTGGGATACAGACACATCCAGATGTACAGTGCAATCATTCCTACGAGCAGCAGCACCAGCACTGAGATGAGCAGCAGCATCAACCTCATCCACATGCTCTGGATACCCTTGGGCTCTGGGTTGGCTTTGGAAGTCGTGGAGGACTCCTGGGGCATGAAGACTTGTGTTTCCATCTTGCTTGAGTGGTTGAGCATCTACTGTTCTGCCAGCGAGGGCATCTTATATGGGATCCATCTGCCCACTCATTCACTCAGTCCCACATTCATAGGAGCTTCTTTACAGCTGGTGAAACCTGCCTCTGGATTCACAACCTGTTATTGCCACGCCTCCCACACTCTCACTGGGCTGGGATTGCCCACACACTAGCATGGCAAGCTGCCACATGCACACAGGCTTGCTCCTGACACACACACCCACGTACCTGAACAAGCGTGTGGATGGAGAAACTGTTTATGATACTGTAGATATGGTTAAATGGCAGATGCTCATTGATTAGCGTAGACAGACTTTCCTGGCTGGAAGTGAGCGGCAAACCAGGAAAACCATGTAGAAATGTTTACTTGCTGAAATAAAGAGTGCTGGAAAGGGAGAACAGTGCTGTCTGACCTGGACTTTTGACTATGCCGTTGGGCAACAGCCAGAAAGCCTAACCATATCAGAGACTTTATTAATGCCATGGCACTCAGATCAAAAGGATCTTCATTGTAGGATTCAACAGCAGCTGATACCGAAACCCACAGACCCCCAAGCAATAGCTCAGCATACTCTATTTCAAGCTATGGAGCCCAAAAGCAGTGATCCACTGAGCCTTAACTATTGAGCCAGTTCATTCAGTTATGTTTACAGGGCCAAAATCTGCAAAATAGTCAAAGGTGGGAAACAGTCATCAGTGGCAAATGAGGAATTACTGGCAGAGGGAAACTGTGGTAAGCCTTTATCCTGAATTCATGACTGAAACTTTCATGGCCTAGCTGTTGTCTGTTTTGTCTCCGTGACTGTTTCCTGGCTTTCCGCTGCCCAATGTGTTGCATGTGTGTATGATTTACCGTCACTCCAGTAGGAAGTGTTGTTTTAGCATTACTTTCGATAGACTTGCATGCATTCCCAATTCCCATACTAAATGCTGCAGTGCAATCACATCATGTGACACTGTCCGGTCAAAATCATGGTCACTTAGTGTTGGCCATGGCAATCACTCGTGGTTTCCCGAAAACTGTATATGCACATATGTTTATTGTGAACTCAGCAACTTCTGAAACCCTGACTGGTAAGAAATATAAGCCACAATATGATGCACAGTTCTGAATCTTGTGATTTTGGTCCTTAGAACGTTCAATCTGACATATTTTCTGAACATTCCAAGAATTTTTGGGCTTTTTTTTACATGTGTTCATCATTAAATCTTTTTATTATCAGTGTAAATTCCAAAAATAGTCTGTGTTTAAATAAAACTATGTAACATATTCATTAAATATTTATCAATGTGATAATGTGTCAGTTTTATTATTGTTTTTTTTACTGTACTGCATTTTAATTACTGTATTTTTACTTTAGATGTTTCCCTAATGTTAGTATTTGTCTGACTGCAAATGTTGTGCAACAAATGTTCTAATAAAATGATGACGCAAACCATAATTACATCACATGTTTTCTGAAATTTTCCTGGAACATTATTTCTGTAACGTTACAGGCTACCCTTACTGACTACCCTTTTGAACACATTGCTGAATGTCCCTAAAGCGTTCTTTGCTAGCTGGGAGCTGTGAAGCAGTGGACCTGTGTTCTCTAGAACGGTGGAGCTCCATCCAGTGCTTTTGGGATAAGTTGGAGTGGAGTTTACCAAAACATCAGTACTACCTGACCTCACTAATGCTCTAATAACTGAACACAATCAAATCACAATGCTGCTTCCTCAAATCCTCAGTAGAGAGTCAACTCTCTATTAATACTGATTTTAGAAGATACATAGGATAAGGAAGAGTCCGCAAACTTCTGGCCATATAGTGAAAATGACTGAATAATCAGTAAATCAATAATTCAGCTGTTCTTATCCTGTAGCCTGTGCTTGTAAACCGGAAGGCCCCAAAAACTAAGCTTTTGTTTTTAACAGACCCTCCGGAGCATGTTGTTAACCTTGTTACTCTTAAGAACGTCGCTGAAGTGTACACAAGTGTTTAAATACTTTCTATATGAGGTTCAGGTTCTTTGACGTTCAATAAAGACCTGGCCTTATGAAATATGAATGATACTCGGTCTATTTGTTGACTGATATCATAATTAGCAGTACTTTCAGCAACCAGGTGATATTCTAAGTAGACATTTACACAATACGCTGACAGATGATGAATGATTACTGTGGAATTGATGAAGAAAGGAAGGCTGGAGGTACAAAGCTATTAGAAGTGGGCGTGCACAGCTGGGGGAATTCTGTGTTGGCTTGCATCACGCCCAGACGAAACCCTTTTTTTTTTTTTTTTTTTTTAGAGCAAGCTCAGTTGCATCACTACTTTTTTCTACACTCCCAGGGTTTCCTCACTGGCCGGGATCCAAACAAGAGGTACACAGCAGCCAATACCTACCCAAACACACACCCACCCAGGCATGTCTGCCCACACACAACCATACACACAGACACAGATCAGCGGACACACGGAAACCTAGTAAAACATTGCATGGATATATAAAATAAAGCTTTCCACCATCCCATCATAGTCATTCATAGCCTGCACAGTTACATGGGTGTTGAAAGCTCGACTGTTTTCTGAGGCTGACCTCTGTCCTGCTTGTGTGTGTGAGAGAGAATGTGTGCATGTGAGAGAGGCAGAGACAAACAGAAAGGTATTGTTTCCTGTAGTTAATCATTTGTAAGTCATTGAAAATTTGGCAGAGGTGCTAAACTGTGTGTGTGTGTGTCTATGTGAGTGGGCTGCTGTGTGAAACAATAAAAGAACTATATTCCAATGAAGTCATTTTGACCAACATTATGGCTAGGACATTAAAGCACTCATAAAACTGAGGCAACATGGACTGAGCATGAACACAGTTTCTGCACACGCAGCAGAAACTTCCAGCCTAGCAGAATTCCAACACAGGCTTTCTCCAGATATTGCATACTTTACAATAAAGCCTGATGCTTTATTTAACGCTTTGGTTAAGTGCTCAAACTGCCATGACCATTGTGCCCACACAGATCCATATCAGCAAAAGATTCCTCTATCTAACATGTATGGCTTGGCACTATCATTTCCTGCATTCGCTTATAAGGCCTGTGAAGCGTTTTTTTACCCAGTTGTTGGACTTTTACGTGGGCTGCTGTTTGAGTCGTTGTCTTCTGTCGTTACATCAACATGTGGGAAAAATGCACATGCTGTCAGAGAGTCATTTTGCTTGCAGTGGGACCTGAACAGGGCTGGCGTTACGCTATGGCTAATTTGTTATTTCTGCTAAACGTTACATGCAAAGATACTTATCATTGCTACATGTCGCAGTAGAGCCTCGCCACTGCCCTGTAATGTAACTGTGAGGCTAATGCTAGATATCTAATATCTTCACAAAAAATGTGTCATGTTTACACTTTACTCTTCTTTTAGTCGACTATATGTCAGTGCAGGCAAATGTTTTAGCAGCAGTTCATACTAAACAAGTACTTGCCTCTGCCTTTGTGCCAGGACAGGTAGAATCAGCTTCAGGCTCAGCAGACTCTCTGCCTCCCTATCCCCATATCAGAGCCCTACTCCCAACTGAAGGTATATCAGTCTTCCATCAAATACTGAATTCCTCTGTGTGCACAGTCTTACATTTTCAGGGTAGGGGTGGACTGGGGCGTTGGGGTGGTGGGGCCCAGTGTAATATTTTTTCAAAGGGCCCAAAATCCCTGGCAGCTCCCCTGCTTGGGAACAATGTCCTGCTGAAGGGTTACATTTTATAGCACACTGAAGTAATGTGTCTTGCAGTATCTCCATGTATTTTACACCATGCATCTGTTCTTCAGTTTTTCACAACATGATGCTGCCACCCCCATGTTTCCCTGTTGGAATAGTGTTTAATGAGGAGTGTTGGGTTTGTGCCACATGTAGCCTTTAGATTTCTAGATTTCAAAAAAGCTCAAATTTATGTTTCATCCAAATCATCAAACAACATATTCTGGCACACACCAGACGTGCCTTGATCTGGTTGTATGCAGACCTCTTACTATCACTGACAGGTGCACCTACACTCCAGTCTCAGACACTGAACTTGTGGAAATGCCTTTTTCATGTTACTGTATTGAGAGAGCTTTAACATTTCCTAGCCGTAACTTGATTGGACTGCTCTGTATGTTGTTCTAAATCTTAATACAGTAATGCCCACAGATATCACTGATTTAAAATGTACGAATTGCTGGATCAGCCAGTTATGACTGAGGCTCAGCGAATATGATGATGCTAGTGGATCACCTAGAGTTTTAAGGTTTGTTAGAGCAGCAAAACGTTAATATGTGTCTCAAACTTAATATATTAAAAAATATATTCAAACTTAATATAAATGCATGGATTATTATAATCCAGTGTCAAAAGAAATCAGGTAAACAGACACAACAGAGTTTTAAAACTCAAAATCCCCCTCCCTACCCAAAAAAAGTGTGCTTAGGCAGTGTTTCTTCTACAGCTTCTAAAGGACCAATAAAGTCATGTTTTTATGGTAATGCTGGGAATTTGGTTAATGTGGAACTTACCATCTGGAACCTGTGGGTAGATCTGTATATATAAAATATATTACCATGCTTTATATGCTGTTGGTAGAATGTGAAACAACATTGTGCAGTTAAATGGAATTCTTCATATTCTTCAATATAGATGATGAATATAATCTGCAATTTTGAATAGTTTGATCCAACATGTTAAGAGGATTGATTCGATTGTAAAGGTGTAGTCTGTCAGTATGCTGCAGATCTTATTAAGCTCTGAGGCCATGATGTTGTAAATGTACATTATGTTCCTTTTGGCCAAAATATTGTTGTACTCTATTCTAACCATGCCAGAGACAATAAACTCAGCAGACTTGACTTCTCAGTGTGCCTCTTTAAAATAATATATAAGTATGCATGTTTATGGGATGTAAATATGAACATGCCTATAAACATTTTATGGGGTGCCACTGGGAATTATTTTTAGGGAGCATTCAGCACACCCAGTCAGTCCCCTCGCATGGGTAAAAGGGAAATATGCCAAAATGCTGTCACATTTCAGCTTGCTTGCAGTAAAAATGATGAGTACAAAAAAACGTAGTTTTGTAGTAGATACAGAAAAATAAATATTCAGATTTCCAGTCATAAGACTGAACACAACGCTCTATAAATAGCATTCTCCTTTTTCTTTTTTGGTGTGGATTGTCGGAAATGTATATTGCCACATTTTGTTGACTGGGAAACATTACAAAATAGTAGAAAATGTGCACATGATGAGCATTGTCAGACAGTGGTGGCACCAGGAACCAATTTTTATAGAAAAACAACAGCAGTCTGCTAACCAAATAATCGGTAACTCATCGACAGACTCAAACAGACTAAGATGAGGCGTAAAGTAACAATATGCCACCTCAAAACCAAACCCAGCTGCGACATGATAAATGGTGACAATTTTTGACTGATTCACAAAATCAAGATGGGCAGAAAGGAGGGTGATGGCACATCAGGCAAGTTTGCTCGATCTGGACGAGAGCAGCTCTTACATTAAGAGCATTATGATTCCCAAAATGACAGGCCATTAAAAGCACAGAAAAAAGCCTATAGGCACAACCAAAGGGGGACTGTACATTGTGAGCAATAATCGGCCTTCAATATATTTGCGTCACAATATTGTGAGTGGAGAGTGAACAATTGTAAAAATAAAAAAGTGTACGCGTGATGAGTACAGGATTAAGGCTGCAGGCCCCAGTGTTGTAAAGAACAGCTCTGTCACTCTTCTCCATTCACACACCTAGAGTGACTTCCAAAATCACTGGCACCTGAAACATTCAAGCAAAAACGCAGAAGTTCACTGCATACCTGCACTGAGAGAAATTCACTGAATACATATTTTAGAATCCAAAGTGGTTCATTATCTTTGTTAAAGGAGGTGTGAAGTAAGTCTGTACAGACGCGTTTTTTTTCTAGGTTGAGTGTGGTTCTTGTTCTCATAGGGCAGCACACCTACTTGTTCTGCCTTTGAAAGCTTGTGATTACCGTCAATTACAACGTGTGTTTCTAAAAATAGTCTAGTCCAATACAGGTCTCAAGCAGGAGAACCTGAAGGACTAAGCAATGTGCACTAACATGTCCTGGCAGATATTTCTCAGCAGGCTTTTTCCTCTTCATGGTATGACTGTGTGGGTTGAAAAGGACGAATGTACTGCAGTTTTTTCCATTGTTCGTAAACATATCATAACCATTTTTTTTAAGCTTCAGAAAATCGATAGGAAAGCCCCGTGGTGTTGTTGCCTCATTTGTGGCCTCAACTTTTGCCTGACAGGAGATTCTGGTAGAAATTCTACGTCACAAACGTGTTTCTGCCTGCCATGCATACAGGCTGACTGTACAAGCCAGGATAGACTGGTTGGAACTGTGAAAATAAGCTGAGGATCAGATCAGCATAGCTGGACTGTAGAGTTCTGATGTAGGAGACAACAGCAATGGAAAACAATTGAGGAATTGTACTCAGGGCCTACACTGGAGATCAAAATTAGAGAACAACACACAATTTCCTAAATGTCAAGGTCACCATGTAGTCCTATGTGAATGTATCCTAACATGAGTTAAAGAGCAGTATTTTAAACATATTTCATCAGTTGCATATATTCTAAAGCACAGTATAAAAAACTTGAGGTATTTGAAAAAGAACACTAATCAAGATTAGAGAACACTTTCAGACACCTGCAAGTTGTTGGTGTTAATCTGGCACCTGGTGCTAATTTCCTTAATTATCTGACAAACCCTATTTAACTGCCAGCATAACTCTTAAGTTCTCTCTGACTTTGCAAGATGGAAAGCCGTTCCAAAGTGACCCTATTAGTCATAGCAAGAGAAGTTGGTCGTTCCAGAATACTGCATCTTTACAAACACCACAAACTCATTCAAGTCCCCAAAGAAGGCTGGTCGTCCACGAAAGACAAATGCAATAGAGGACAGGATAACGCGGAGAATCTCCATGGGCAATCGGTTCAACACTGCACCTGGAATTGCTCACCAGTTCAGCATTGAACAGGGTAAGGATCTATCTCATCATACAGTGTCTCAACGTTTAAGAGCATTTGGACTGAAAGCCCACTCTGCAGTGACCAAACCTCTCATTAGCAGAAAAAATCCTAGACGTCTAGATTAACCTTTGCTGAGGAGCATGTTGTGTGGACAGAGGAAAAGTGGTCCAGAGTTCACTTTAGTGACGAAAGCAAGTTTCATTTATTTGGGTCTGATGGGAAACATTATGTTCGTCGACAAACTGGGGAAAGACTGAACCCAAAGTGTGTAAAGAAGTCAGTGCAAGGTGGAGGAGGACATGTCATGGTTTGGGGAATGTTTTCAGCAGCAGGAGTTGGGCCTCTCACCAAAGCGTCAATCTCTCGACGCGGTGGCCTGGGTTCGAGTCCCGAGTGGCTTTATTTCCTGAGAATTTCCCCACTGCGGGACTAATAAAGGACTATCTTATCTTAATAGTTCCACAATGTCTTTCAACCTGCCAAACACAAGGCCTCTTAACTTCCTGTTAGTGACCATGATTGACTACAGCTCGCAGCTTATCTGTGCTCACATAAAAAAGGGTTTGTTTGACAGCACTCACTGGACTGACCAACACACGGTACAATGGAAAAGTCCAAGAAGGTTCGGTGAAGATCCAAGAAGGAAGGTCATCGATTTACACAAGTCAAAAATGTTTCTTTGATTTATTTCTTAACAACTGCAGATCATCAGTTCAGACGAGTGTATGAAAGTAGAAGTCATGGGGAAGTGTAGCCTACTTTTGGAGTGACTGACACTGACCTTTTGTCAGGCCGATTGACCATTTCAAATAGTAATTTTGATCTCCAGTGTATAGTGGATTAAGGTCCTATGGTGTCCCTGGGCCTATAGTCACATTGTATAGTCCCCACAAATTCTTCCTAACATAACACACTCCAAATCACATACCACGTATCTCTGGTGTGTGATAATAAAAGGACTGGTGTGTCTGGTGTGCGAATATATTTGAAGCAAACCAAAAAGTTCTCCAGATGTCCATGCGGAACTAAAAGAAAAAGACATTTCTGATTTGAATCAGAACTGCATTTCGACTTAGACTTTGTTGCTGATAAATGGATTGCATGCTCAGGGTCCTTTCATTTAGTGTTGACCACAGTAAGTCCTTGTAATGCTGGTCACCAGTGTGCTGGGTCAGGAAAATATCTGGAATATCTGGAATGTCTATTCATTCACATTTTTCCCACCAACAGTCCAGTGCCACAGATGGGAGCATTCATTTATCTGGTTCTGTTGAGGGGGATGTGCTATGCATTATTATTCAGAACTATTAACCACTCACTTCATTTCAGATGTAATATTCCTAACAGTAGAAAAGGTGATGCTCAGGTCTGGTTGTTGTTACATGTCAACATCATTGTAGCTTTCTAGCCAAGAGCATGACATGTACTGCTGATTCTATATTTGTTCTATATTTGCTAGAAATGTTCTCCAAATTAAACTGGAATTGCTTACTTGTGGGTTTTTTATTGTCTTGGTCATCCCTAATAAAAGGCTCTTCAAGGGTTCTTTATGAAAGGCTACACAGAACCATGACATTGAATTTTTGAAGGGTTCTTCTCTGTAATAAAACATCAATTAAATTGTCCTTAAAAGAACCCTTTAAAAGGGTCATTCACTATAGTCATTCAGTTAACGCAATGGATTATTTCAGAGCATTTTTGCAGTCATTATTTAATTATTTAAGTCTTTCCCCTTAAGCTTAATCCTAAAAGGAACTTGCTGGCAAATCCTGACTTAAATTTCATATCTAATTACATATCACAGATTTTGATAAACATTTATGTATTATATCATTTAATAACAGCTGTTGTGAAATTCTGCATTAAAACTGATAACATCATAATAGGCCTGAAGTTCAAAGGGTTGTTCTTAGGTGTTTGTGATTTGGGGAGGTGACTAAATGCTAATGCTCGTCATCAGATCGAGTTTCACGCATTCATCTGCCCCAACCTCTTCCATGTAATTGTTGTGTATAACACAGACTTGCTGTAAAATAAAAACGATGATGTCAGATGTTAGTGTGTATGTCTAGAGAATCGTTGGACATGCTGAGGCTTGCGCTGAGTTACTACAGTGGAAGAATTTATTCAGCATCCTTCGGTTATAAGCATCCCATTTGTACGTGCCACATGTCGTTTTGACATTTTCCAGTATGTTCAATTAAGTGAATAAGCAGTAATTGTGCATGTAAGTGTAGTAAGAATCAAGTAAAGAATTCATACAGAACTTGACTGGCCTGCACTGAGCTATGGCCTCAAGTCCATCAAACACTTTGGGATGAACTAGAACAGAGACTGCGAGTCAGGCCCTCTCATCCAACATCAGTGTCTGACCTCACAAATGGTTTTCTGAATGAATGGGCAAAACGTCCCACAGACAAACTGCAAACCATCCCAAAAGAGTAAAAGCTGTCAGAGCTTCCATATTGATGCCTGGATTTTGAACATGTATACATGCACCCATTCAGATTATAATTCAAATATTAATAATAGTTCCACAATGTCTTTCAACCTGCCAAACACAAGGCCTCTTAACTTCCTGTTAGTGACCATGATTGACTACAGCTGGCAGCTTATCTGTGCTCACATAAAAAAGGGTTTGTTTGACAGCACTCACTGGACTGACCAACACACGGTACAATGGAAAAGTCCAAGAAGGTTCGTTGAAGATCCGAGAAGGATGATCATCAATTTACACAAGTCAAAAATGTTTATTTAATGTATTACTAAACAACTGCAGATTCCAGGATCATCAGTTCAGACGAGTGTATGTAAGTAGAAGTCATGGGGAAGTGTAGCCTACTTTGGAGTGCTAGACACTAACTTTTTGTCAGGCCGATTGACCATTTCCTTCCCGGAAAGAGTCAACAATGTTCCTTGGGTTCTCAATTTCTTCTGATTCTAATGGTAAACATCAGAGTGATGTTAACATTCACCAGGGCAGGGTGATAAAAGTTGGTAAAAGTAATTAAAGGGACAATTACTTTTCCTCAAGGGCGATTGTATGTTGGATGTTATGTCTTTATATCATGAACCGACTAAACTGGTTTCACCAATGTCCAGTTGGTGGACGTATACTTAATCCTTTGTTCTCTTTTGTTTTTACAAGGCATTACATGTACCTTTTTAGTTGAAAATTAGAGGTGTGGTTTGGGTTTGCAGTTCCTTGTTTATTTTTGGTCTCTAGTTTCTCAATAGTTTGTGTTCTCTAGTCTTGGCAGTAGCTGTTCTTTTCTGTTATAGATATTCTTGTTATTCCTGCTGGCTATCTGACCTCTGCCAAGAACAATGGTAATGGGGTTTTGTTATTTTCATTCTGTTATTCGTTATGATATAATAAATACAGAGTTAATGCTGGTGTTGCTGCTTGTTTCGGACAGATCTTCAGACATTTTGTACTAAAATGCATGATAGATGTGATCATGGGAAACATTCTCTTTTGTCTCATACATATATGTCTCATGACATATTGAAGATCTGCAGGACTCATGATAGCCACAACATTAACAATCCATATTAATTGGCAAGAGCTACTTTTGTCTTCTTTTTATACATTTTGGCCTGAAAGTTTGTGAAGCATTTTTCTGTATTTGACCTAAAATGTAAAGTTTGGGACAAGGGCACATTTGTTTTTTTCCTGGACATGCCCCCCTGAGATACCATCATCTTATGGAGCAGAGTGGCACGCAAGAGTTCTTACTTCAGCTTAAAAATGTTGAGAACAAGCAGAATTTCCTGTGGACTGGGATTTCTGCCACTGCTAGTAGATTCAGCTACTTCCTTTACACTGAGGCCTTTGGCACGCCCAAATGCAATCACTCCTTTTTGCCAATCATTATTGTCTTAATAACAACCTGACAGGATCCAGCATTGAGGTCGTCATAGAGTATCCGAGCATTTGGCTGAAAAAACAACAACATACTTTTAAACCTATTAATAAACTAGCTGGTAGGTGTAGACAGAAGCTTGGTTTTCTATACTGAAAACAACCCAATTCAACTCAAAAACTCAATTTCTGTCATTTCAGGGAGCAGTACGATTAAATATTTAACATTTTAATAATCAAACTATGTAAAGTTATGGGGAGGAGTGCAGTTATTAAGCAGGATGACTTTTTTGTGTAATTTTAGGCCTTCAGTTTTACCAGGGAGGTCCCAAGAGCTTCTTTTACAGTTTACATACATAGATGGATAAAAAAAGGGAACCCTTTTGTTGCCAAACAAAACGTAATAGTGAATATAGACTTGCATATAATAGAACGAATGGGTCTTCACTTTCAGGTTTTAAGGCAGACTAGTTAGACTCCTAGGGGGGAGGTCATTTCACCACCTTGGTGCCAGGATAGAGAAAAGTGTAGATGCTTGTCCGCCATACATCTTGAGCGATGGTGGGTTAAGATGAGCCATGCTTGATGTTTGAAGTACTCTGGGTAAGATTCAGGAATTTTATACTTTTAACAGTATGGAAAAGAAATCTGAATGACCTGACAAGTCAGCTTTGCAACTTGAGAACACCAACACTCAATGCTTCTGCAGTTAGACTGACTAGGGAGTTGGCAAGACTTGCTGAGGAGATGGCAAGACTTGCTGAGGTTAAGCTTCAGGTAGTGGACTACCAAGAAAGGATGAGATAAGTGTCATCAACATAACAGTACTGAAAGCATTACAAGTACTGGAGCATAAAACCATAGGCTTTTATCAGCAACACAACTCTAGGAGAGTTTTTTCAGTCTTAATGTGAAGGACCTGCTTCCTCCATATAGATTATTTTTGGGTATCAGTGCTTTACAGTTGTGCCTGTTTCTTTGTGTTCAGAGTTGGCTTATTGACTGGATTTCGTAATCCACCACTGCACAGCGTAGGCGTGTTCAACCACAGGTCTGGTTCCTGCGCTGGTATTTATGCTTGTGTACACACAGCCTGATAGGAGTGATGTCACATCTCGTGATGCAATCACAGCCGCAGGTTGTAGTTATCCTGCAATTCAACCAAGACAGGGAGAAACTTAATCTTGCCACAAAATGAAAGTTGTGAAAGGTCAGGGTGCTCTGAACTGCGGGGCTTTAGTCAGTTCCCTGTCTGCACCTCTTTGTTTGTTTCTGACTACATCTGATAAATTTGCATTATGAAACAGATGCTGAATGTGGTAACAGAACGTCTGTCTTCAATAATAATAATATACTGTATACATATACAGTTAAGTAGGTCAAAGTGCAAGTGACCCATCCACATTAGTTAGTTAGTTGTTCTACCTACGTAAAAGATTTATTGGTTCAGGTCAGGGTCAGGGAACAGTCAAAGGACAGTAACACACGACAGTTCCTTTCGGTGAGTTTCATGTTGGTTGTCCCTAGAACACTTTCATTTTCGTTTGGGACTATCCACCCACTTCTTTCTGTAGCCTGATGAGGAGACAGACATGCCTGCACATGTAGGAGGGAGGGAGCAGTGGAAAAATTGTCTATAAAAAAGACTAAGTGAATCATATTAACAAGCTAATTTGATGGTATGTACACACTGATGGCTTTACAGGGTTGGTTTACAAGGAGGATTTTGTCTATGGAATGAAATAAGTATATGCAACATTAAGTGTGAGTGTTTAAATCTAGAGGCTAAACTACATTAATATGACTTTCATGATCATTGCAGCTGCCTTTTTTATTCTATTACAACAATAGTGCACATACAAAATGGTTTCACATGGAATGATAAGAGTATTAAAAATTTCCAAAAATATCAACAATGACTGAAGTCAAAACACGTTCATCATTTTGCATGCCCAGGCCCTGCTGCTTTATCTTGTGAAGCACTGACATGTTAGTATACCTTTTTATATTTCTGCTCTAAAAGGTATTATTTACATTTTTGGAGTGTATATAAAAAACTCATCATTAATCCCCGTGTCAAACATTTCTTATGTATTTGCATGTGCATCTTCATTTCTATTTTTAATTTTTGGCAAAAAAGCTCATTTAAACACATTCAATCAAGCAAGACATGTTTGGTGTCTGAAGTCCGCCTCTTTAGCTTTGCTTAACAATAAGAGTGGCATAGGTTTCCAAAACATTACTCTTGCAGCTCCACTGAAACATTTCTGACATCAAACAGCGGATTGCTTGACTGACTGAAAGAACATTAGGAAGGCAGTGTTGCTTGATTGATTTTTTGCACTGAACCATGTCTTTATTAATCAACATTTCAGGGACATTAGCCTCCAGGACCATGATTTATTTTACCTTTTTTTTATTTTACACAAAATAACACCAACAACACTTTATATAACACTTATATTTTCAGTGCAAATTAATAAAGAACTGCCAGATACATTAAAGACTGCAATAAAAAAAGGGATATACATTTAGTGACAAGTGTTTGTTTACTTAAATATATCCTTCAAAGTTTTCAAACTTTTATTTTGTAATTTTACTAATAAATAGAAAATAAGAAACATTGAGAACATTGTCATGTCAGTTTTCAAAGGCAAGCCAAAATAGAAAGTCGAGAATGAGAATGAAGACAGTAATATACAAGTCGAGCTGACATCATTACTGAACTGCATCTCTCTTCATTTAGATGATTATAGCCAATGGACTTATTTAAGGTCAGGAAAAATACTGAGTGGGAGAGACAGTGCCTTTAAATAAAACTCTTCATATACATTCACTTATCAGTAAGGGTGTACAATACGTCATTGTATCAAAACACGTGCACACATTCATTTTCTATTATTTACACAATCTAGCAAGTTTTTGTGTTTTTTATTCCATTCATTTCCCTATGTACCGACTTTTCTACATAAAAAGTGGCAAATGGTACACCTCACATATAGGCCAGCAAAATGTTCAACAATCCGACCTGATTACTGCATAAACTGTAAAAACATATTACCAATCTGTGCCAACATTTGTTAAACGTCCTACTGTTAAAAGGCCACATATGTGACATATTACCACTGCTTATCAAATACACCAACATCTCAGAATCCAGTGTTAGCACAATCACTTGTATAGCTTAGTGATCCTAGCTGAAACACTGTGTCCATGTATCAGGAACTAGCTGCAAGCTTTAAGATATAGAAATAAGAAAGACATTCCTAAGCCATAATGGGTTCTGTGTTGTCTTTGGCCTTACTGATATCTTTTAACATTAGTTCCAACAACCCACTTTCACAAACTCATAACACTGCCTGAGTAACTTAGCTGCATGCCATTTATACTCATTTGAAAAGCTCATCGTCATTTAGCCTGAGCAAACACACCGAATGCATAGTCGTTCCCACACCCGTCATTCAAGGAATCCTCACACGGACCAGTTCCATATCCAGGAGAGCGCTAGAATCTCAATCTCTATGCCCCTTCACTGGCTTTTGGAGTTCTGAAAAGCTTTTCTCCCAACATGTAGTGCAGGCCTATACGGAGGATCCTGAGGTTGAGGGAAGCTGCTTCCGGTTGATATAAACTGAAGGTGATCGGGTCCTGCTCATAGAGGCTGATCAGTCTCTCTTGTCTCACGCATAACTTTGAAAGGTCAACTTCTGCCTGCAGTTCGAAGGTGGTTTTCCTTTCTCCCTGCTTCAAGGTCAGGTTGGCCTTAATGTCATTACTATCCCCATTGACAGTGGCGCAAATATAGAGGATGTAGGGGCCTGGGTACTGCACCTTTAATTCACTTCCATGGTACAGTTCCACACCCTCCTTCCAGGTCAAAGAGAAGTTCAGAATAGGACCACTGTTGTTTGAATCTGATATGAAAAAAATAAAGGATTAGCCAAGTGGTTTACGTTAAGAGAGAGCAAGAGTAAGATCTGACTGCTATAAGCAAAAGTGTGCAGAAAATTGACCACAAAAAAGGATGTGCGCACACACGCACAAACGTCCACAGACATACAGTACTAAAGCCATATCAGCTACTGCTCGTGTGTGCCAAAACCAAACCCCCTAAAAAATCATGACGTGCATGTACTTGTGGAAGATGTGCTATATTCCACAAGTTGACAACAAACCCTTCAACAACACAAGTGTTAACATTTTGAGGCGGGAAATTTAGCAGGATGGTTTGTGCCTTTTTCAATGGTTTTTCATTTTTGCACCTTTATTATCGCTGACATTTCAAAAGAAGGTTAAAAAACTGAAACCAGGAAAATGTTGGATTGTTCTTACAAAGTGTATTTTTAAATGTATTACTAAACCAACTGGACTACCACAAAGTATCAAACACTTACAGTGCCTTAAATACGCTAGCACCGTATTGACATTCTATTTTACCTACAGGAGTTCATTGATAAATTATTAAAGAACTAATTAAAAACCCAGATATGTTTTCCATAGTGTAATTTGGTACTGAACACTGCAATACCACAATTAGTACCACCAACAACTATCTATGCTATGAGTCACCTCTATGTAATGCTTTATTAATAAACTGCCTTAGTGGTCTTTAGCATCACAGATGAGCTCTTTCTACATCTGTCCGGCTTGGGTTGTGCTCATGCTCTTCTGTGTTTGCTACCCACTCTGTTTCCAGTCAGCTGTTTGGAAAAGGCTCTCACATTGTGGTGGTGGTGGTGAAAGGAAGGAATGATGTCAAGTGTCTACAGACTCTAGTTAATAAGCCTTAAGTAGAGACATGGAACAAACACTGATCCTCACCTTTCTTCATGTTCAGGTATATCCCTTTGTCCTTTGGCGACTGCAATAGAAAAACACACATCTTTATCACCATTAACACTTTAATTATTGATTACACTAGAGGTCTGTAGTTTAATCAAGTTCATCGGACATCTGAAAGTGAGTTAATAGTTTGAAGGCTAAGAATAGAGCTGGGCAATATGACAATATCAATGTTGTTATTGTGATAACCATTATGCCTTTGTAAGCATATCGAGGATATTGTTAGTGCTTAATAAACGCTGATCAGCTGAATGTTTTACTACAAAAAGTGTAATCAGACTGTTTTATGAGATGTTTAATGAGATGAAGTTGGTTTGAAAAGACGTTGAGTAAAAATAACTGTATGGGAGCGTATCTGAACAGTAGTATTTAAGAATCTGTTTATTTGTTAAATAAATTTAGTCTGTAATCACGATATATATTGTGAAATATAATCATGAAAAATGTTTTAATATCATTATATATATATGTATATATACATACACATATAGCTAAGAAGGTTTAAAACGTTAAAGCTAAAAATAACACTTGAAAATAATATATTAATAATTATATAAAAATATAATTAATAATATTATAATATATATATATATATATATATATATATATGACCCAGGTAGTTACAAAACTAATAGATTCCCTGTTAGTACATGTGGCAATTTAGCTAGCTAGCTACATTTTTAGTGAACTAGCATAAAAAGGCACGACTAGCACACTTTAAAAGTGTTTACAGTAACAGAAGAATTACAGTAATGAGATTTTTCATCATTTTAAGGAGAACACTCTCTGAATCTGATTCATTTTAAGCTGGTGCTGTTTTTATTATGTTCTTTAGTAGGGCTCTGTGCACCGTTAGGCATGTTGAGACCTGCAGAAGACAGCACACGGGCATGTTCCTACCGGACACGGGGCTTAAAGGCGCCCTCTGCAGGGTGTTTGGAGAAGAGTTTAACCCAAAACCATCTTAAATGACCTGTTAGAGATACTAATAACTCACTAAAACATACAATGCAATTAACAAACCAGCTCTCCGCTCTCTCTGAACGCGCCCTAGCCTCTCTGAACCCCGCGCAGGCTACAGCGGATGTAGAGCCGGTTCTCACATCAACCAGCTAGCCTAGTTGACCTAGCGCGAACTCTCCCAAACACAAAACTAGCCCCCCTCCAAAACGCCAGCGAGACCTCTCCGCTCCTCTCTCAGCAGTCCTCGACCTAGTCCCCGCGTTTCCATGTCCCACACAGCCGCTGTGGAGGGCTGCTTACCTGTGGCGGCTCGGAGGCTTTCTGAAGAGTGTAGACGCAGTAAGCGATGCACGCGCCCGTCAGCAGGGTGTGAGTGAGCAGCAGTGACCAGAACTTTCTGCGCGCGCCCAGCTCTCGGCCAATGGCAGCGCTGCCCGCTATCCTCGCTTCAGCATCATTTGCCTCCATAGTGAGAAATGTTTTCTGTCAGAGACGAGCGACAGTTTTAACCTAGGGTAGGCACCCCGTGGGAGTCAATGGGAGTGGATCGAAAACTAGAAAGATCCCCTTTCGACGCTGACGGTCGCCGTGGAGGATGTAGGCAAGACTTCTCCACATCGCACTGCGGATTCCTAGCCTACGCGTTTCATACAGCCTCGAAACACAGCTTTTACTAGCCTGCTTTCACGTCATTGCCAGACGAGCCTGTGAAGTAGCAGAAACTCGCACATGAACACAGAGTCTGCCTAAGGTGCACGTTAGTTATTCAATAATAATAATGAGGTGTAGGCTACTGTTCTTCATCATCTAGGAGTTGGAAACTTAAATAAGCTATAGAAACACATTATAAAGAAACAAAACATTACAAACAAAAACAACATAATAAAGAAATGGATCATTTCCTTAAGGTTTATGATATTTGATTTCATCATATTGTGTATAACCAGCTCTAAACAGTTAGCTGGTGGTGTTAACTGTTTTAAATTAATTTACCTTACAAAATATGAAGTACATACTATTTTAAGATTATGCTAACTTTTTTAACATTAACAACAATAACCATTTTCTGGAGGCACATATTGGGGAATAATTATTTGGGAGTAATTGATCCATGTTATGTTTTTTAAAGGCAGTATTCAGAATACAATTACTTTTAGAAAATAGAGAATACTTTTAATATATCTACTCACGACAGGATGTATCCCATATCCCACATCTTGCATACTATATATTTCCCCCAAGGCTGTGTAAGTGACCTTTGTTCTGATTGGCTGACTTGTCTTAAATCCCACTCAAAAAGCAGTCAAGGCTGAAACACTCCTTATAACTTCAGCATGAATAGACACAAACTTTGTGTCTCCCCGTCAGGGGAATCGAACCCCGTTCTCTACTAACAGGCAGTATCTCCGGCTGTCACACAGAACACCGGGGTACAATACCCAGGCTTGGCAAGCTGCCACTGTTGGGCCCTTGAGCAAGGTCTGTCACCCTCACTAGTGTGTGTATATGTGTGTGTGTGTTCACTGCACGAATGGGTTAAAGGCGAAGGCCAAATGTTATGTATATTTAATGAGTGAAAGCAACACTATGTAGCATTTGTACTTTAAAATAACAGCTTCCGAATCATTGTGATGCTCCACTGACCTGTAAAAAGCAGAACAGCATCTTTGCACTATGTACTTTGGTGTTAGGCTGAACAATGCTGTGCATATTTGTCATATTTGTAAACAATCTTGTAATATCACTCTACAGTATTCCTTAGCTCTCAGCTCGTCCAGAAATGCATAAATGAAGTGCTTCCTTTAGAGGTGGCTCAAAATGTGAATCTCACCCGACTGGAGGGGAAGCCCAGGAGCAAGAAAATGTTAATTCTGCTTTAAAGCAACAATATGTAGTATTTTTACTTAAATAAGTTTATAAATAGCAGTTTCAGAATCATGTTGATGCTTGACTGACCGAATAGGGAGATTAGCATCTCTATCCTTGCTACTCCGGGCTCAACATGCTGCTCCTGCACTATAACTTATTACTATAACTTATATCCTGCACTGCATAACTTTGGAGGAGCAGGTAGGGCAACACTCTCAATGAGAATTGTGTAACGCTAAGTAGTCATATCCATATTCATTCATATATATATATATATATATATATATATATATACATGCATGAGTAGACTGATATAAAAATAGAACTGAAGAATGTCCTGAAGAAAATGTAACTGGCTACAATGGGGAATATAAATGAAAAGATTGCCACATGTCTTATCAAGATGTATTTAGATGTATTAGCATTCAGCCATATCCATTTTTAAAGCATTCTTCCTAACTCTGATGATCAGAGATGTGAATCTTTCCCGTTTCTCTAGATTTCTCACATCACAGTCATTACTGTTCCTATAATAATGGTCCTAAGGAAGTGAATATTGTCTGTGAATTTATTAAATAATAACATGTACGCTACTTTATTTAGAGGTACTATATAGAGCTCTATCTGTAAACACCTTAAAAAACTGGCCCATTTATTCAGTATTTCTGTAATACAGTACATTGTAGGCTAAAAGGATATATTCCCTCATAAGCACAGCTGTTATTGTCACACATATCTGTGCGTGGGTCCAGATCACTTAAAGGTCAGGTCCAGTATTACTCGAAAGCTAGACCCAATCAGTTTGCAAGATATCTTCACATGCATGGTCTGAAAACATGCATAAAAAAGGACACTGTGATTACTAAGTGTTCTGCTTCCTTAACTGCAATGAAACCTGGGAACACCACTGTTTTAACTTATTACCTAGCTATCAGCTCAGGTGTGGTGGACAAGAGGAAACACTAAACACCATAGTGTAGTTGGCCACAGGACTGGTTTGGGTAGAAACCCATAGCTTTATCTTTGACACAGAAACTTTGACTTTCTTGGCTCTGTCTTAACTTGAACTAGATCTGCAAAACTGTGGTCCTTCTTAACCCTGATACTTCCTTATTTAATCAGCTGTATGTCTTCTACAGACTCATTTAATAATGCCAGGGGAGACATAGTGCTTTCATTAATTCAGGCTTTGGGGTCAAAGGAATGCCTAACATGAGCTAGACTGTTAAAGCATGAAGTGGAACTCTGGAAAAACATGGTGGATCTTCAGGAATAGGGCAGTCAGTCTTTAAAGCTGCATGTACACAAAGTCTGAGGATTCCCATCTGTAAAAGTGCATGGCACATATGCCTAGATGAGTATGCAGTTCTGCAGCAGGTGCAGCTCATTTTTTTGCAGTTTTTCTCCTTTTCTTAGTTTCTCATATTGTGTAACATTTATTGAAAAATAATAAATTTTAGAAATTTATTAGAAATGCTCCAAAATGACAATTGACTTCCATTAAAAATTAATACATTTTTTTCCCCTTCTGCTGTCAAGTTGCCTTTTTTGTGACAAGTGACAGTGACAATATGAAGGCAGGTGGAGCTGGAAAATTAGGCCTAATGTTATGTTGGCAGTGCTATGGCCGTGGAACATGCACCAATGTCGGCATTTAAATAATATACTTTAGCATTTAATATGGTTCTTAAACCTTCTTTTTGGACCCCCAACCCGTGGTATCGACTTCTAATGAGGTATATGTTGAAAATAACCAAGAAGTATTTTTACATGACCATTTTTCCTAACTCTGCCCTGTGTTCTGATCGGCTGCTCTGTATTGAGCCTCATTCAGAAAGCCGCACAAGATTAGGTGGTAATGTTTTCATCCTACATTTAACTCTTATTTCCCCTTTGAATTTTGATAGGGTTTCAGTTTGGAAATTAAGACCATGAGGGGAAATCAGTGAACACTGGTTTTGGGTTTGGGGGATGTTTACTGTTTCACAAATTAATCAGGGAACACTGGTTTTGGGTTTGGGGGATATTTACTGTGTCACAAATTGTTGGTGGAGGTCCCACCTCCTGCCACGTCCATATGCCGAAAGTGTTCCACGGCCTAACTGACAGTAGGCATGCATTTACTGTAACGTGTTCTTCTATTAATGCCAAACATCCCGACTGTGTACCATCAGTTAGTTCAGTTTTCATCTATGTTAGATTTTGTAGCATTCAGCTGTGTTATTTACATCCCTTATGTCCATTTCACACACACACGCCATCTCGTATTGCAACAAGTGGCCATTGATTCCAAACGGGCTCAGTAGCTTACCTGGGATGAGTCAAGGGGACCTCCTCATACACATGGTGCACTAGCCCAGAAACCAAAGTTGTAACAGTACATGGTACCTGTGAGCTTTGCTATGCCTTATCATTTCATTTTTACTGGGTGGGAATAGCAAATGAATAAGAGGGAAATTCCTCCCTCACCAGACCACTCTTCCCTGATTGAAGTTTGTTGCTCTGTGAAGCGTCTGCAGTCTTGGCTTTACTTAAGACATTCTACACTTTCTGCTAGCACTCAAATCTATTGGATCTGCATGTTCACATAGTGCTACTAGAAGTGTGTTCTTGTTCATTCAGACAAGAGTGTAGCACAAATAATTTAATCAAAAGGACTTGACAGAACCGTTATCATTTTTTAAGCATAGAGCCACATTAAGGGACAGACCCAGCATGCTTGGGACTTTTCTTACCTTATCACTCAATCACACTAGATTAAATCGAGAGAGAGCGAGCCAGCCAGCGAGAGAGGGAACGAGTGAGAGTGAGAGAGCACACACGAGAGAGACACTAACTCATACAAAGAAAATAAGTAACCATTTCTTAAAATTACAGCCCTGCTTCCGCTAAGGCTTAAATATGTGTGCTCGCGCTTACTGCTCTATGGTCTAGCCAAGAAGTGAGAAACGCAACAGAAACTGGTCCGTAAATCAACACAAAAAAATGTAACACATTTGTTATGCATCCTTAAAGGTCTGGGGGAGATTCCACACTAATAAGAGCACTTCAGATTGTTGCCATTTTTGGATGCATGCACAGAAATTTTACTAATTACTGTATTTGTTTTTTTTTTTACTGAAATCACGATCACTGTCATGCTGTTCTAAAACTGCAAGGCAATGAAAACATACAAAAAAATCTTATTCCAGTCAAGAGGAGCAAGTGTGAATCATATTTAGAGACTGAAACACACACACACACACACACACACAAAGAAAAACAGACAATGAAACTCAGTGGGTAAACTAACAATAGTATAACAGCATGTGTGCCTGAATAAAACTGAAAGTCTACTGGATTAGGACACATAAGTATGAAATGAGATAAGAGAAAGCTTCTGGGACGGAGTCGGGTATATGTAAAAGCAACAGACAGGGATTTCACAACAACTGAATGGTAGTCCCAGCACAAAACGGCGAGAGAAGAGGTTTTAGCAACATTTGCACCAGCAGCTATGCTTTTGATAGGTCCTTGATGGGTCTGGTTGTATAAACCTATGGCTTGATGGGTCTGGTCGTGTAAACCTACGGCTTGGTGGGCCAGAACCTACAGTTTGAGGGGTTTGGTCGTGTAAACCTACGACTTGATGGGCCAGAACCTACAGCTTGAGGGGTTTGGTCGTGTAAACCTATGGCTTGATGGGTCTGGTCATGTAAACCTACAGCTTGGTGGGCCAGAACCTACAGCTTGAGGGGTTTGGTCGTGTAAACCTACAGCTTGGTGGGCCAGAACCTACAGCTTGAGGGGTTTGGTCGTGTAAACCTACAGCTTGGTGGGCCAGAACCTACAGCTTGAGGGGTTTGGTCGTGTAAACCTACGGCTTGGTGGGCCAGAACCTACAGCTTGAGGGGTTTGGTCGTGTAAACCTATGGCTTGATGGGTCAGGTCGTATGAACCTACGGCTTGGTGGATTAGGTTAGGGCTTCTTGTATCATGTTACAAGCCTAGTAGTTGGTTAATCTTACTACACTACAAAGTTTTACATATCCTGTACAGTTGACATCAACATTGTAGAAAAGTTATGCAGCCCCTTTTTCCCAGGACGTATTTAAACCTGCTATCCTCAGTTTTTTGACCATACTCTATTTTCTATTAAAATGCATGTATTAGAGTATTAGAATGAGTATTAGTGTAAAATTGTGATTTTATTTATTTACCTTATATTTTTTATTGAAGTTATTAAAGTTTTTTTTTTTTTGGGGGGGGGGGTTCTAAAAACAATCAACACAGGGTAAAAATTATATTTTCATATAATGGTGCTGAAAGTTATATGACTTTTAACTTCCTGTTAGTGATCATGATTAAGTACAGCTGGTAGCTTCTCAAACCTCAACCCTGTTAGGCCAAGAAGAGTGGACAAATACCCAACCCAAATCCTTCCCATTGTTTGTGGATCGTTAATGGCCACTAAATTACGGTGTAACTTGCTAAGGAAGCATTTAACCAAATGTATAATTGTAATAATTTTTTTTAAAAGCCTATAAAATATTAATACCCGTTTTTATTATTTTTTATGTATGCATGTTGTATCATTTGCCCCAGAAAAATAATACTTCAAAGAAATCATTGAATGCCCAATATGTCTATGATCAGTTTATAAAAACTTCTGAACCAACTATTAACACACTCACAGATTGGTATTGTCAGGCCTGTTCTGGTTTTATGAAAAAAAAACCCCAAAAAACAGGAGATCAGTAGTTCTAACAATACCCCAACCAGCCCACCTAACGAACAGGCTAGAAGTTCCTTTGAGGGCAAGATCTTTTCATGGGACCCAAATCCCTGGTAGCGCCCCTGTTACCACAAACACTCATGCTGCACACAAAATCACATTTTTAGTCATTCGATGGTTGATGTCTGATTAGCTGAAGCTGAATTAGATAATTGCATGTATGAGTAGCTACACTAGTGTGCCTTATAAATTGCTTGGGGAGTGCACATGCTTTCCTACACGATTGTGGGTTTTGCCTACAAACAATGATAGCCTACATAAAGTGAAAGTGTGTCTTTTTTTTTAGGTTGCTGACAGTTGGGTCTGGCGTCAGAAGCCCTATCAATGAGGGACTTTTTACTCCTAAGAACATGTTTCAACAATCTTTTGATTTCATTTCATAAATTGTGTGTAAGAGTTCAAGGTGTCTCTGGGTGCATCTAAAACACAACTTAAGTCTTAAAGTAGTAGATGCGTAGTATGCAACTGGTTTATAAGCTGCACACAGCAAAAATGTTTTCTGGACAAAATATAAACATACAATACAATATAAAAACAAAGCAATATTAAAATACATCTTCGGAGTATAATACCACTTGTTGTGGTGACTAACTGTACAACTGTACGAAGGAAAGCTTTTAAAATTAAATGCAATTTGTGTTAATTTTCCTGAAGTCCAGATGGGAATTCATTGTGATCCTGACCAGGAAGAAGCAGAAAACATGGATGGATGGATCGATGTACCTCAACATTCAGCATCAAAGCTGAATTGTAAGAGTTGTAAGAGAAATCACAGAGAGGTCAATAATCACATCGAAGGTGCTGAAGGTGAAGAATGGCTGGGACGAGCCTGTGTGGGTGGGTGGCTAGAAAGAAGCTGTTACTGAAGAAAAACAATATCAAAGCATCAGAGTGACCCAGGTAAAATGTGGGACATGATTTTGTGGTCAGATGAGACAAAAATTCGTCCAAAGCTTAACACGCAATGTGTGGCATGAACACTGCCTATTCCTCAGCAAACACCATCAGAACAGTGAAACATGGGGGTGGGAGCATTATGACAATGCATAGGAAAAAGTTGCTTCAATCAACTGTTTGTTGAGTTGCAACCTCGAGTCATTATACAAAAAGGGGTAGCACTCTATACCAAAGACAAGCTTAAAAAATATGGCATTTCAGCCCTGCTCCAGAGCCTTCATCAGAACATCAGATCAAATGAAGGCCTTTGAGCGTGGGCCGAAACGTCATGCTTTTAATTAAGTAAAGGACAATCGTGAAAAAAGTCTGATTTTGAGCCAATCAAGAATCTGTGGCACTATTTGTGAAGCATAAGTGTCCATAAAAGTCAAACAACCAACCTGATTGATCTGGAGCCAAACCTAGCCCACACTGCTAATAGCTGATATTGCATTGCTTTTAATACTTTTACTTTTTGAAGTTCATTTATGGAACCAAAAAGTGCAGCTAAATCTGAAGACTTTCAAAGGGTCCCAATACATTCGGAAGTGTGAAACAGTGGTGTGAGAAAGTGTTTTGACTAGTGCCGTCAGCATTAACGTCTTAACGCTCACGATTATCTGCAAACTTTAAGGCGTTAATATTTTTAATGCAAATGAATCATCGTACCAAGTTTGGCCCTAACTGTAGGTCACTCTCTTTACAGAGCCTAGTGAGGTATTAGCAGTTTTTTTTTTTTTGGCGATGTAAAAACTGTGTCGCTACTAAAGAGATTAGAGGCATTTTTTTTTTTTTATAGTGGAATATGGATTAAATCTCATAAGTAACTCTAATTCTCTTACCCTTCCCTCACCTCTCTCTCTCACACACACACACAGCTGCTCCTCTCTTAGCGCTTAGCTTAATCCAGCCCAATGACTGGTCATCTATTTAACTCTTAAAAAGCAGTTTCTCTATTAAAGCTTCTGTGTCTGAGCTTCGTCATGTTCCAGGCTAAAGGTCTCAAAACTGCCCTGAGATAAAGAATCATCATTATTCATAGAACATTGTTGTGGTCAACGGCATGTAACTTTTGAATCGGTTGACACCGCTGGTTTTTACCTCAAAATTGCATTCGTGCAGATTTCAATGACACTGAATGACATTACAAACCAAAATCCAATCACGCTAATCTCTGCAACAGTATCAGCGACCTAACACTTCTTGTAGTTGTTAGTGCCTCACAGAACTGTGTAGGAATTGTGGCCCACTCATTCTTGTAGAACAGCCATTAAGCAGCAGGCCTTTGACTAGAGCATTTATGTAGGCTTTCATTGTTTCATTTATGTATGTACACTCTCTCTCTCTCTCACACACACACACACACACACACACACATCAAGTAATTTATTAGGGAAGAACGCTACACCTACCCATTCATTATCTAATTAATGATCTAGGCAATTGCGTGGCATGCAGATATGAGCCAGCAGTTTCAGGAAATGTTGATTTTAACCATCAGAACAGGGAGACAATTTGAAGGCAATTTTAAGCGCGGCACCATAGTTGGTGCAAGAGGTTCTGGTCTGCAGATGGAAACAGAGAATGGACAGACAGGTTGGAGCTGACAGAAAGGCTACAATAACTCAGTTAACCCTTCTGGTAAACAGTCAACCACTGTGTTAAACAGAGAAGCATCTCAGAATGCACAGCATGTCCAACCTTGAGGCGGATAAGCAGCAAAAAGGTGTGTTGGGTTCCACTCCTCAAACAAGAAATGAAAGACTCTTAGCTGATAGAAAAAGTATTTACAAGCTGTGATACTTGCCCAAAGGGCTTTTACTAAGTACTGACCATGCAGGGGCCTTTTTCTTGAAAACTATAAAAGATGGAAATAAGAATTGAAAAAGTAATCTTGCTTAAAATATTAAAGAAAAGAATCGTTTAGTGTCATTTTTTAGTCAATGTTCTAACTATTCACAGTAACATATTTTGACAAGTGGTGCCCAAATGTTGGCATGGCAGTGCACAGTCTTATTAAAAGGCCAAATATCACATTAGTAGTAAACATAACCACATCATATATTCAAACATAACACACAGTTGACAAGTAATTGTGATGAAATGCAGTTCCTTTCTGTTTCCTCCAAACTTATTTCTGCTTTTGGGACCAAAACACCTTATTTTGACTTCAGCTGCACTTGTTTACAAACCTCTAGACGTTGAGTTTTGTGATGTGGTTGCATGTGTCTTCTGACTCTTCCATTAGGATTATGTTTGTGCAGGCAACGCTGCACAGTGGAACAGTGCACCACTGGCTCACCTTGCAGACATGTGGAAGTTTTAATTTGCCTGTCCTACCAGCATACAAGCTGATCTTCCATATCTCATCTTGACCTCCACAGTTTCCCAGAACAGCCGTTTCTTACAGAACGAGATTTGTTTGTGCAAATGATTTAGTATGAAGCTTTTCACACCAAATGCAAGTTCATGGTAAATGTGCGACACAATTTGATTTGCCCTCGGCTCAAAGACTGCATGTACACACACAAAAAACATTATAGCATTTTTTTTGTCATGATAAAAAGTGGATTAATTGCATGTGCTTTTATGTTGACAGTGGATGGAAACTCTTTCAACAACCATGTTCAGGCTCTCTCTGCTGAGCTTGTCTGGGAGTAAAGCGAGGGTGTGAAAGAGAAGAGATGGAAAAGATAAGCAATTAGTGATTGCTTACAGACCTCTGCACATACAACATGGCTCACGGCTACTGCAGACATTTTCCACTGAATGATAAACGAATAAACGAATTGCATATAAATATATAATGCATGAAAATTCACTACAGTGTCACCCCCAACCCCCTGGTCTGTGTACCAGAAAGTAAAGTAATTTACTGATATCAATCTTAATTAAATGAACGTTTGCTGTGCGCAGTGTAAAGCACATGCATGCTTCCAAACCAATACAGACAGCTACCCCATGATGATTCACTAGAAACATCCGTTGGTCGGATAACCACCCAGAAGGGATTATTCAGCAATGGGGAAGCTTGAGGAGGTATTTCCAGATGAGCAGTCATATGTGTTTTGTTTCATGAAGAGCAGAAGTGAGTTCCAGCTGGCAGGGCTTTGCTTCTGTCTAGTACAGCGAGGTGACAAGTTCCAACACTTGCATCATCAGTGTCCCCACAGCCTACAGTAGGCAAAAAGAAAAGAAGTGGATTTCCCAATGTACACATTGTTTCACTAACCAGATTTCCTCAGATGACCACTTCCTCTTGGTTTTGTTAGTGGTTCAGCTCTCAATCCAGTGACTGCCAGAAAGCTGACTTGACCAACACTTATCTCCTTCACATTGGCAGCTGGACAAGAAACACCAGCTGCCTTCTCAAAAGGGCTGGCATGCTCTTGCCATGGGAACAGATCACCCCCACATCTTTCTCTGCTCCCACACCTAGCCCTGCATTCACTGTGTGAGATGTGACAAAGGCCATGCTCTGACTTACCTGGAAGCCAACTGCAATGTTACTGCGGCCTCAACATGCGCAGTGCATGTTGAGGCCGCAGTAACATTGCAGTTGGCGTCCAGGTAAGTGGCAGGGCGTCCAGGTAAGTGGCAACGGCCTCAACGGCATAGCACTGTTGAATTCCTGAAGTCCAAATGACATCAAATTACATCCAATTACATAAAATAAATCCAATCAGTCATGTTGTATTGTCACATGACATCATTTTCACACAGGTGTAAAGGTGAGGGAAAAACCTAGATGCATAGACCCTTACAGTAGTAAATACTGTATACACATTAACTTACACTTTACATACACTATTGTTTTTGCTAAGATGGGAATTCAAGTGTATTGTGAGTGGGGAGAAGTCTTTGGTGCGTGCAATGTGACTAAGCAGTGGGTCACAGTTCCAGTAAGTAAGAAAGATTAGGGTGCAGAGTGTGTGTTGAGGCCGGTGGGATAGCTTCATGATGGACTGGACTGATACACTGATACCACTGGCCGTTCAGCAGCCTAATTGCTTAGGGGGGTCTCGGACCCAGCTGGTAGCACTAGTATGTCCGGGGCATAAGCAATGTGTGTGATTTCCCGAGTTCCCATTAAACTTCGATGCTTATTGGTTGCCTCCTGCTCCCCTACACCCAGTAAAATTAGGTGAAGGGCAAAGAGGTAACTGCCTACAAATGTACCACATGTCTACTTTCCATTTCTGCAATCACAGTTCTCCTCATGAGTGTGTTCACCCAGGCTGAGCTCTACAAAGTCCCATTTCTTTCATGTAGTAAAACCTTTAGTTTTAGCTAAATGGATCTCGCTGTGCTTAGCTCCTCTGCTGTATCCCTCAACTGATATTGATAACGGGTCACTGTGTTTCCCATTGCATACCTAGTGGTTAAATGACAGAAGCAATATGTGAGCCTGCATTACGTACACTGCATAATTCTAGTTTATCCACATGCCTATAGTCCCTTAAAAGAGAGAATGTGGAGCCTTCAGCTCCCTAGAATGCACTAAGGTGCAGAGGGTTGGTCTGGTTCTTCTTTTTATTCCTATCTCAGGAAAAGGCAGCAGTGCATCGCTATTAAATAACATATCATCATGCTCAGAATTACCAGGCGACAGCTCTGCAGAGATTGGCTCAGAGAATTCAACTCATAAAAGTATTGTTGACTTGCTGAACAGCTGAACCAGAGCTTTGGCCAGGAGAGACCCTGATTCACATGCCTGCACTAAATTATTACCAAATCTTTGAACTGCAGTTTACCAGGCCTGGGTGTTTATACTGGCTGAACCCTGGCTATGAATTCAACCTTACCTTAGAATGAAAACTGATAACTTCAGAAAGGCTCACAGATACAATCACATTAAAACCAAACTAAGATACCCTGGCTACAGCCCCAAATAACAATATCTAGACACCTGCTTGGATACTTTCTTTTGTAAGTATCTAAGTATCCATTTCTAAAATTGTCTCCAATTTTCTTAAAAGCTCTCAACATCAGCAGGTTAAGCAAGAGTTATGCCTACTGTTTAAAGAAAAAAAAAAAGGAAATGTGGACGTTAAAATGGCATCCAGTGTACATAATGTAGGCGAGCAGATTTCATGCACTCTTTGACTCATATCGATACTGGATTTTTTTTTTTTTGCCACTTTAAGAGTTGCTGTGTCTTAGCAAATGATAGGCAGCAGTCCTTGCTTGTGCAGGCTTTTTTTTTTACAAACTTTTTTTCACTCCACCACAGCATGCTTGACAATTCCGTGAATCTGCTCTTTTTCTGTAACGCTAAGGAAAATAAGCCCATTTTGGGCTGTTGGGTACTATGTCTGAGTGCTGGCTGGCTGAAGCAAAGCTCACAGAAATCTGGTCTTTCTGAAAAACAGTGATCTGAGGATTTCTTGAATGAACCCTGGCATGCTCCATGAATTGTATTAAAGCTATGCACTCCTGTGTGAAAAACAAGCAGTGACAACAAGCCACTCTTAAGCAAGCCCAGAATCGTTCCTGGGAGTGAACTGTAGCATTTGTGCCATGTGTGAAAACTTACCATATCAACCCCACTCTCTGAAGCAATGGCCACTGGCCAGTGAAAAGGACTTTGCATGACATGTATACTCTGCATGGCTTGGTCACAAACTGCTTAAGTGCAGCTTAAGTCCTCTCCATAATGTTTGGGACAAAGATACATTTTTCCCTCAATAAGCCCATCTGCTCCACAGTTTCTAATCAAACCAATCAGGCCTGATTAAATGTGAGGGGATTTTCAGTTTCACCAAGTCAAAACTGTTTGGGACAGTTGGCTTCACAGGTGTTTATGATTACTCCGCTGTGTTTCATTGTCTCATTAGTGCAGGCACAAGATACCTAGACCTGTGGGGGTCTGAAATGGTCACTGTTCAACATAAGGACAAGAGCTGTGCCAATCAAAGTGAAAGCAGTTGCTATGAGGCTGAAAAACAAGAGTAAAGCCATTAGAAAGATTCGGAAGAAAGAACGCACTGGTGAGCTCATTAGTTGCAAAGGAACTGGTAGGCCAAGGAAGACTGCCACTGCTGATGGCATAAGAAACCTCACTGTTATGCTGCAAACATGATGCTTAGCCAGACACTCTCAATCCAGTTACTGCCAGAAAGCTGACTTGACCAACACCATCTCCCTCACATTGGCAGCTGGACAAGAAACACCAGCTGCCTTCTCAAAAGGGCTGGCATGCTCTTGCCATGGAAATAGATCACCCCCACATCTTTCTCTGCTCCCATACCTAGCCCTGCGTTCACTGTGTGAGATGTGACACAGGCCATGCTCTGACTTACCTGGAAGCCAACTGCAATGCTACTGCAGCATCAACATACCTGCACGGCATAGCACTGTTGAACTCCTGAAGTCCAAATGACATCAAATGACATAAAATTAAATCCAATCAGTCACGTTGTATTGTCACATGACTTCATATTCACACAGGTGTAAAGGTGAGGGAAAAACCTAGATGCATAGACCCTTACAGTAGTAAATACTGTATACACATTAACTTACACTTTACATACACTATTGTTTTTGCTAAGATGGGAATTCAAGTGTATTGTGAGTGGGGAGAAGTCTTTGGTGCGTGCAATGTGACTAAGCAGTGGGTCACAGTTCCAGTAAGTAAGAAAGATAAGGGTGCAGAGTGTGTGTTGAGGCCAGTGGGATAGCTTCATGATGGACTGGACTGATACACTGATACCACTGGCCGTTCAGCAGCCTAATTGCTTAGGGGGGTCTCGGACCCAGCTGGTAGCACTAGTATGTCCGGGGCATAAGCAATGTGTGTGATTTCCCGAGTTGGTTGCCTCCTGCTCCCCTACACCCAGTAAAATTAGGTGAAGGGCAAAGAGGTCACTGCCTACAAATGTACCACATGTCTACTTTCCATTTCTGCAATCACAGTTCTCCTCATGAGTGTGTTCACCCAGGCTGAGCTCTACAAAGTCCCATTTCTTTCATGTAGTAAAACCTTTAGTTTTAACTAAATGGAACTTGCTGTGCTTAGCTCCTCTGCTGTATCCCTCAACTGATATTGATCAGCCACTGCTGATCGCAGAAGAAGCCTCACTGTTATGCTGCAAACATGATGCTTAGCCAGAAACCAGCTTCTGGCAGCTTCCCTGAGGTATCTTAGCCCATTTCTCATGGGCAGTGGGATCCGGTTTATTAATATTCTTGGCTTTGCGTGCAACTGCCTTCTTTGAGATTTTCGACAGGGGACAGGGATGACCACTCCAAAATCATCCAGGATGTCTTCTGAAAACAAGCCTTGGTGGACTGAGGTACATTTGGGAACAGGGGAGCCGTAGGGGGTGGGGACAAGGACAATTAGAAGGGCCTATGACTCTGAACTTTAATCATATATATTTATTAAAATGTTATTTTTTTATTTTATTTTTCTTGTTTGGCAAAAAGTAAACAAGAGCCTCTGTGTTGCATGATTTGCCTCTCCCCTTCTATTTACAGGAAAATGTTCAGTCTGCCCTCAAAACTGTAATTGTGAGCATTGACTGTGAATTGGGAGAGAAGCATTGTGTTGCACAGAAAACTCTCTGACACCCAATTTTTCAGTGGTGGAAATTCACCTTTTTGCCTAGTCTATGGTAAAACAGGCTAACATTAAGTACTTAATATTTTCACACAAAAATCTGTGTTCACATTGCACTGCTCTTTCACTCAACATTTTTTCCCTAATCACAGCCCTACTCCCACCTGAAGAAGGAGGTGAGCAAGACAGTGTTGAAGGACGTGTCAGCAGGTATAATTGCAGGAGCCTAGTGGATTACAATTAAAGTTATTTTTATTGTAAAATAATTTTTAAATAATTTCTAACAGACCATTGTGGCTTTTTGCTGGTCTAGTGTTGTTCTGGTGCTGGTTCGGTGCTGGTTCAGCTGGTTTAGGGCATTATATTTGCGACTTTAGAATAAGGATTGTCCATTCTACAGCTTTCGGTATCTTTACATTAGGTAATTAGCATGCTAATGGTAGCTAATTGTGAATTGTTTGGCTATGGGGGCCATAGTCCAGCATAGTTTACTGATTTTCCTGCATCAAACTAAACCAGCCAATTAACAGGTGGGTTGAATCAGGTGTGCTTAAGCAGAAACAACACTGAGCAGGAATCCAGCCGAATGGTGATGGAACGATTATGCATTATTTCTCAATTTTAGCATTTAGCCATCATAAAGCCACACTTAGCCAGGTAGCTGCTTCACAATATGGGCTACCACTGACCACATAGGGGGCGGTAGCCTAGTGGGAATTACTACGTGACTATGGTGGGTGAGGGGGGGCATGTCCAATAAGTACAGATTGTGCCATGAGACAAAGGGAAAGGTGAGGTTTACTCATCAAGGTGGCACTACAAAAACATAAGGCCCACCCTGAAGGTCACCCTATTACTTTAAAACAACTCCGTTCTCTCAGTCAGTAAAACTCAACTTAACTCAAAATTTGCCAAGAAGTTGACCTTATACAAACAAAATGAGTTTGCATCTCATCTATCCATCTTCAAGTTAGTTTGACTTAATCAGCTTAATTATCCCAGCTTTCTCACAGAAGGCATTATGTTTTCTCTTAGGATTTCCTGATTCTTGATTGAATCCATATTGCCCTCCATGTGCTGCAGGTTTCCAGTGCCAGAGGAAGCAAAGCAGCCCCAGAGCATCACCGAGCCACCTTTTGTTTCATCGCTCAACAGCAGAAACCCAAACCATTTGTGTCTTATTTCTCAGGTTCTGCACAGATTGGAGGAGCGTCTTCCTGAGCTTTGATGTCAGTAGTGGTGTACGGACATAGAGACCTTCAGTGTTTAGTATGCTCCTTACTGTGCAAACAGAAACCTCAGAGCCATACTGCGGGTCTTTTGCAGTCATTTGAGTGTTATTGACCACCTGCCTCCTCAGGGATCTGGTGGCAGCCAGTGATGGCTTCCTCTTTCTGCCACATCCAGGTGGTGTAACCAGTGTTCCTTTAACTGTGAACTGTGAACACAACCCAGAAACCACCAAGACACAGGCTTGCCACAAACTGGAAGCTGTGTCTCGGTCTACAGTCAAGCAGAATTTGCACTGCCATAGACTGAGAGACTGCCATCTAAGCCCCTGCTCCAAAATCAACACTACAAAGTCTTTTTGGGGAAATGTCTTTTAGGGGAAGGTTTTATGGTTTTATGAGCAAGTTGTTTGGATGAGTAAAGGTGAGGCATTTACCCCAAGAACACTGTACCAACTGTTACGCATGTTGATAGTGGCATTATGCTCTTTGGCTGTTTGAATGCCTGTGGAACAGGTAAATGCAGAAAGTGGATGGAATAATGAAGGCCCAAACACACATTAAAGGAGGTTGTGGGATGGATAAAACAGGCTAACGTGAAGCTTTTGGAATAGCCTTCCTGAAGTCTCGACCTCAACCCTATTGAAATGCACTATGCACACCAGACTGTGCTTAGAAGTCAGGTCTGTCTTCTTCCAGAAACTGTTGTCTGGTCAAGGGGCAGCTTGCTAATGGATTTTAAAACCTGTATATATATCATTTTAACCCTGTACTGATTTCCCCATGTTTGACACCAGTACTGCAAAAAAAGGACCTGTAGGCACTGCAGTACAAACTTTGTCACGATGCTCTTGCTATCTTACACCCCACCAAAAGTCTATTTACACTCCTTCCGCCTGCGTCGTTTCAATAGCAGCGCTCCTTGTGAATATATCTGCACCGATGGCCATGGTGGTCTCGAAATGAGGTGTGTTCAGATAAATTTCTGTGTATTGCTGGGTATCTTGGCAACAGAAAACAGGTGCTCCACTGACTGAAACTTCGCCAAAGTCAGACCACATCTGGCTCTTAAAGGGAGAGGGAAGTGACACGCTGATTGGTTTATTGCACATTACACTCAAAACTCACCCATGATTAATTAAGAAACGTATTACATGCCTTTTGCACAAGGCATACCTTTCCTGTCGTTACGATAGCAAAGCTGCATGGTTGGCGGCTTGCCAAAAGGTCACTAAAATAGGGCCCTGAGTGTCTGTTCTTAAATAATGAGCAAATAGCACAAAATATTCAGTTGTTGTGTTGCAAGTTGTCATATAGGGACACTGATCTCCGCAGATACGGGATTAGGAAAGCTTTAGCTGCGAGTTGCTGTAACACATCCTACCTCAACCTCACTTATTGTCCTTACAGTATGACCTCGCAACTCAACAAAGCATAGATCTCTGCTTGCTTTTCAAGCCCAATGCAGATAGAACTGATATAGAACTGATAAAGACGTGAAACAGGTATCAAGTTTTTTTGGGGGGCGCATCAGTTCCTCTGGCTGTGTAGCTTTACACAAAAGCCCAGGTTGGAGTAGAGCAAACCCAGAGAATGCTTACTCTTCAACCTAGATATGGCTCCCGTCTTAATCCTAGCTAAAGCACAGCACACTGCACGACGGGAAACACCTGTTTGAGTCCAGACAGCAGATAAACACTCATTTCTCACGTTTCACATGTTTTGAATTTATATAGAAGGCATGAAAAATATTTTACAAATCCAGACGTAAAGAACTAAACTGTAAACTGCAGCTGCTTATCTGCATTCCTCTTTCCTGACTCTACAGGCTGGTGTGGTTACAAACTCTTGTAATAGCTCATGGAATACTGGCCAGGTTGTCCTGACCAAGACCAGAAAAAGATTGAAGAGAGAAAACTGGAGGTCAGATCTGCTACAAATGCTACTAAGCCATCTGTCCACCGGCAGTGAGAGGGCTGTATTAAGCCTTGTGGTCTGATTGGGTCACATTAACCTGTTCATAAGAGCTGAAGTAGTGTAAGATGTGTTTTCTGTAATGTTTTATGTGTGTGTGTAGAAGGTGAAAAATACTCAACCAGGGTTTTTTTTTCTAAAGATGAAAAATGTCAAAACAATAAAAACAAAAAATGAAGATGGATTGAATGGATTCACATTAATATTCCATAAAATATGGCAATATAACACGCCTTCATCAGACTTTATATTCAAGATGACAGTTTTACTACTACTATTTTGTAACAAAAATATATAATAAAATATATAGTTAAGTAACAAAAAAATGGCATTAGTCAATATAACCTATAAATATATCCTATAAAGAATATGGGCTCGGTATCATAAACTGGGACAATTTCAGGTTTAAAATTTGATGATAAAATATGACTATTAATGTTTTATTGGAACTAGAAAATTCAAATGACCAATAATCGATAAAAACCCAGAGTGTCCTATTGCAGCATATCAGCCCACTTCTTTAAAAGCCTTCCAGCACACTTAACCAGAACTCTCTTACTCTTTATATAAAACAGCCACACTAGAACACAGTGACTGAATGACTGAATGAAAAATGCCTTAGAAAAGGTCAGAAGTGCCCCTGAATGTGAACTCCGGGGAGGGGGGTGGGTTGCAGAAACTGCCCCTTGATTACAGAAAAATTTATTTCTTACACGGACCGTTCTGTGTATTAAAGAGTAAGGAACCCTGCCTGTGGATTCTAAATTTAGAAGGAGGTGCATTTTGAGCTGTTGAGTAAGGTCAATTTTTACATAAAACATTTGGCTACATAACATGACGCTGCATGAAATTCCCTGCATTCTACATGTTTTGCTTTGTTTAGGTTTACTCATCTTGAACGTCCACAAACGAACACACACCTCTTCCTCCACGTTTTTACAGAAACACTTACAGCATAGGTCATGGCACCTCAGAGAACAACACCAAACCAGCAGTGGGTTGGACAATCCACAGGGCAGTCCCTCTTACAGTTACAACTCTTCCAGGCACATGCACACACTGCAGTAATCATAGTGACCCAAAATCATACCGTAATGTAAGGTCAATACCAGCAGCTGATCTTGATCTCAGCCCACATTCTCTCTCTCACTCACACACACCGACAGCCACACATACATGCAAGCAAGCAGGCATGTGGAAGGAGAAGTAGATTGACCTGAGAGTTCAGAATGAGCAAGTGTGGTTGAGGCATCAGTCATTCAGGGCAGTGAATTCAATTCAGAAATGACTGTGAGAGCTCGAGCTGATTGGTGGTTAAGGGGCAATGCTAGTAGCGCATCTGCTGTCAGAAGCGAGTTTGGAAATTCCATAGCCCAGTTTGCAAACACACCAAACTTGTGTTGTGATGTAAATCCGCCGTTCAGGGCAGAACAGTGGTCTGAAATTTTATCATGGGGAGCGAGAGCAAGGTTGGGGGGAGGGGGCTACAACTAGAGAAATCCTTTCATCATGTAAGAGAAATATCCCAACAGGCCGTTCACTTAACCTTCTGGGGTTTCGGTCTCAGTCACAGGATATTATAAAGTGATTAGCAGCAAGCAAACATAATAAACATATCCTCTCCTCCATATTTCCAGTAATCTAAGAGACGCTGCTACAACGAGGTCAGTACAAGTGTGGTACTTCAGTAAGTACGATTGCCCCTATTGGAGCGCATACAAGCAGCATGGCCAAATACAGTGCATTAATGAGGTCATCATTGGCCAGCTCACTGACTGACTGGCTGTCTCAAAGGTCACACACTTGCGGTTCTGCGTACTTGCATTGCCCGTTCACGTGCTTTATGGGAAGTGTTCAGGTGTTCACGTGCGAAACCACACAAAACACACCTTTAACTGAATATCACATGGAGGTGGTGTTGGAGCAAGTACACAATGCCTTAGAAAAGCTGCTCATCCGGGGGAAAACATACCCTGTGCTGGGAAGCAAGCTGGTTAAGCCAGATCGGCAGTTTAGCACTTTACCAGCACAGCTGATCTGAATAACATGAGAGAAAAACACTCCCAAAAAGAGCTGGACGGAACCAGACGTCATTTTAATATTATATTGGTTTGCCATGACTCTAATTTCTGGAACAAGAACAATCTGTGTTCGAGTTATTTGTAATACAGAGAACTGCAATGACTAAAAAGGGGGTTGAGTACTTTTCTCCCATGTTAAACCCATTGCCAGGGATGTAGCAAGTTCGCAAGGATGTCAAAAAAACGCTTGTCTCACAAAGTACAGGTACATTCACACGCTCGCAGTGAGCGCTCACACGCTTTTCGGAAATTCTCTAATACATCAGGTTAATGTGCACTTGAGCAAAAGCATGAATCGCAAATACTGAACTTAGGGACAGGCCCAGAGTTGATCGTTTACTAGATTCACCCACTACTATATGAACTCATTGGACTGTTTTGCCCAATAACCTGAGAAGTCAGTGTGCACCCATTAAAAAATATATAGTCAAATGAACATCACTGGGGCTCCAAATAGATTAGCGGACCAATGTGCTGCCCCTATGACCCGAGGGCTTCCTGCCATCAGCAGCTGAAGCCTGAGAGAGCACAATTGGCCTTGCTCTCTTCAGGTAGGGAGATGGCTCCTTCCCTCTCCCCACATCACTTCAGAGTGATGCTGGTCATCTGGGCATCTGCTAGCTGCTGCGTCCTTTTTTTTTTTTTTTTTAGCGCAAGTTGGTTGCTCCGTGGTGTTGCATCAGTGGCAGTTGGAAAAGAGGCGGTGGCTGGTTGGGCATGTGTTGGAGGAAGCATGCGTCAGCCCTCACTCTCCCAGATACAGGGAGAGAGCACTAACGAGTGGGTTGGATGATTGCCTCTAAAATTGGTGAGCAAAATGGAGAAAGCAATAAAAAATGTAAATATTATAAATAAATATTTAGGTTTTCCCTTTGTTCTCCCCAGTGGAGTTATTTCCATTTTCCACTCACTATCTAGGTCTCCGCCTAAAACAGGATGCTATCAGCGCTGGAAGGGTGAAAGCTGACTCATATGAAGTACCACCCAATTTTTTTTCTGAACTGACCCTAATGCAATGTCAATGCAGAGCTGAATACACTTGGAGGAGGGCTGTGTTAGTTAGCTAACAGACTAGCACTGATCATTACCCCCCTGAGTGATTGGGGACGAGGGAGGCCTGTTGTACTCTCTGGGCCTTCCAGCCATGGATGGCTGTGCCATCATCAGAGATCAAACCGATAATCTCCTGCTGATAGGTCTAACACTTGATTACACCACTTAGGAACTAGAGATGCACAGCCAACTCTGGACTTTCACTTTCACCTAGACAGCTACCAAAGTATCCTCTCTAAATATACCCCCAAACAAGTGTCTCAGCCCACTCAAAACAAATCCATATCTACATTCCGATGTGGTTTCCACTGGCAGCATTTTTAAGTAACCGTTCCAATTTCCAGGAAACCAACCCTACACATTTAAATAAGATCTGCCCAGGTTTTTTAGTTTACCTTGATTTTTGATTGATTTTTCAATTGAAATAAATGAATTGAAATGAAGAATTGGCATGTATTTGCCAGTGTTTGTTCACAATGTTAATCTAGCATTTCCCGTTGCAAACTAAAGAATCACACATCATATATCAAACATGTCTTTGCTGACTTGCGGTCATGTAAATGAAATAAAAGGAAGGAAGGAGACTGTCACAAAACTGAAAACGTTCTTATGACAAATGAGAAAAAGCCAGGACTTGTTTTTCCTTTTTAATGTTGAAAAGGCCCTCATACAGCTTTCAAGCGCTGTCATTCTGCCCGTTTTCTTTGAGCATCAGTAGCAATTTCTTCTCCCCACCACCCGTTTCTATCCAGTACTGCATTCAAACTGCACATGTTAAAGCAGACAACCTTGCATTATACCCCTCGATATTATAATAATCCTTAAAATCAATAACATTATTCACGGTTTATCCATATTGTTATTAAATAGTTAGTTGAGTATGTACAATCTGTTTATGGCGAGAGGAATAGGTGGGCCATAGATAGGCCATAACAGACGGTCTCTGTTAATGCTTTCATCTGTGACGTCAGCGACGGCACTTCAAGGCATACAGGGGGCAGCCCGAGGTTTACGAACACCCCCTCAGCCAGCACGGAATGCCCCTGCCTGGAGCTCAGCAACAAGAACTGTGCTCTGTCAGTCTGTCTCGATCGCTGAAACAGGCACCAGCCCACTCTGTGCATAAACCCACAGAGATAGGCGATAGAAATTCATAGAAAGAAAGAACAGGGGAAGTAAGAACGTTTTTTTGAAAGCAGAGGTCACTCCACTGAGAAAAAGGAAAACAGAAGATTAGAGAGGTGTCACTTGTAAGAGAGAGAAAAGAAATTTCCGGCTTGCGGCTCAGAGGAGCCATGTGTCCGTGTCAAAGCTTAATCCTGTGAGAAACTAACAACTTCCTGCCCATGTTGAGGTCACTTCCTTCAGCTTTTTATGGTCTTCTCATAACAGTCAGAGCACGACGTCAAACTGAAAGACAGCGGAAGCGTCAACCAGCAGCATTTGTCTCCCAACAGACACCTTTATTTTCCCTCTATCTCACTTGTTCTCTCTCTTGTGATGACGTCATCAGGGATGAGGCAGGTTCATGCGGTCTTCGATAAGTGTGCTCTCGGCCCCCTGCAGCTCCATGCACTGCCGCACGGTCGCCAGGACGCCAATGAGGCGCCGGTCAAGCGCGCCCAGGTGGGGCTCGGTCAGCACGGGGTAGGCGGGGTCATGGGTTGTAGCCTGGCGCATAGCCGAGCTCAAGGCTCCACCCTTCAGCAGATTCAGTCTGTTCCAGGTGGACACGCGGACCCTGAGAGACAGAGACAAGGAGAAAGAGAGCCAGCGAGGGACAGAGAAAGAGAAAATGAGAGGGTGACAGAGAAAGAGAATCACAGTGAGTAAGAGGGAGAAAAAGTGAGAGTGAGAGAAAGAGAGAGAGAAGAGAGAGTTGCAATAAGTCAATGTGAGAGGAAACCATTGAAAAGCGGTTTTGGGAAATAACTTACAAGAACGCGCTACAGGAACCAGGGGAGGATGTATATTAGCGCATATATATATATATGATAAAACGACATATTTTTAAGTGTGAATAGATTAAATAATAATCTTAAATATGGCATCTCTACACATTAAAAAAACTTTCACTAACTTTTGTATTAGGAACTCCAGTCCTGGAAGGCTGGACTCCTGTACATTGTGTTCGAGCAGGAAAATAACCAAACTGTGCTGGACTCAGGCCCTCAGTTAATAAGTACAGTCCCAGTAACACCTGCTTGAATGTGTGCTGATCAGCATATTTAAAAAAAGCATATGTTGCAAATGCTAGAGTGACCTTGTTTTTATTTATATTTATTAAAAAAACAAATAAAAAAAAAGCAGCACACTAGGGACACACCATAGGTTAGGATGCCATGGATGGGGGATTTCAAGTATCCCTAAGTTGTAGGAGCGTGGTAATGTGTATGTGTAAAGGTGGAAATACCTCTCGTTTAGCAAGACCAGGAAATAGCCTTAATAGCCTATATGACCAAATCATCTCCTTTCAGTTCAATTTGCAGCGTAGGTCTACCTGAAACCCCCAGCCGTAACGTCCTAACTATGGTGGATACCCGTGTGTCCCCAGTGTGAAAACCAAAATATGGTCTCACTAGAATCCCATGGATCCCATGTTTTTAGGATGACACTTTTAACCAGGTGTGTTTAAACCTTTGACTGGTACTGTATATGTGTATATCTGAGGAGAAATCTGAAGTTTTGTTCTTTCACAAGCAGACGAAACACACAGACAGAGAGTGTGTGCGTGCACAAGAGAGAGACAGACAGACAGACAGACTGAGAGAGATGCCAGTGTGCACAACATTTAAACTGACAGAGTGGGCAGCAGATGCTAGGGGTTTTCAGTCCTGAAATGATTTGATGTCAGAGATAAACCTTATGTCCTGTTTGTGGCTACTCACACTATGCCTAATTCTTTGAACCCTCTGAGTCTTTACCAGAAGCTCTATGACCTCAATGACTCACCTCCTTATCCGTTGTTGACCGCCATTATCAAATGTTGAAATTAAACACAAGAACAGTTTAATTACAACATCGAACTGAAGCGGACATGGAAGTCACTCTGTGTTTCTCTGAAATGCTCATCTTTCAGGATTTGGATGATGTTGTTGATTTCATGTACTATTTTATTGACTACAGTATAGGGTCATTACTGTAGAGAGATTCCCAAGAGGCTCCCAATCCCAGAACCAGGGCACCCGCATGAAGTGTTTTCAGAGCTCAATACTAGGTTACTATAGGTTACTATATACTATAGGTTCCAATACTATATGTTCGCCAACCAGCAAAACTAAACACTGCCCTGCTATAATGTATTTTGCCACATCATTTACCTTCAGAAAATGCATGCAAAGAATTAATACAGGAACATACAGATACAGTTCCAAAGCTCGGGCAGTGAGTGTGTCCCTAATGGCCAGCTGATATGAGTAATCTGATCATTAGAGCAAGGTTGCTGACAGGCAGTAAAAACCCTTTTAAACGACAGAAACAGAACTCTCAATGGACATTTGTGCATAATCATGCCTACATGACAGTTCTGCACAAAGCCAGCCATCATAGAAGGGAACTTGCAGAAACAAGAAGGAAATTGATGCTGAAGTGAATTGTCATTCTAACATAAGCAATAGACAGGGGCACGGTAATGCTGAAACAGGAAAGGGTCTTCCCAAAAATGCTTCCCAATACCTGGAAGAATTCTGTTGTTTAATTAGGATTTCCCTTCAGTGGAACCAAGAGGACCATGACAAACAAGGGCAGAAACTTTACACGTCGACTTGTTGGAAAGGTGATGTCCAACAACAGTGACACGCTAAACGTCAAAGCGCTTGCGTACAAACCATTGCGATGCCCGTCTTTGTCTATGGACATTACAAGGCAGTATGCCTAATTTTATGCAGCTTAATTAGAAGGAGTTTGGGTCTGGCCATGTCCTGGATTTACTTTTTCAACTTTGGATGGCATTTTAGGTGTTTAACTACTAAAATATACTGAGATCCATTTTAGTCTTCGTAGCTTTAGTAGCTTTCTGAACATCCAAAAGAAAAAAAGAAATAAACAAGCAAATAAAGGACCTTCATGACTTTGCCAAAGCAATTTATGCACATTTAAGGTGTGGGCATGATGAAACCATTTTCATATCTCAGAAGCCTTTATTACTATAACACTACTACCCAAGTGGCAAAAGAAGAAATGAGCGATTGGCAAAATGTAAAAAGGTCATAGGCATTCCGTTTATGAATATGCGTCCAGATGCACTTCACTGGGGGGACACAGAGGACTGCAATTTTCCCACCCTCAGATTTTCATCTAGTCATAAAATGACAAATATTCATATTTGAACATTCCATTTTGGTAGTTAAGGACACCTTAAATGTCTTGCAAAACTTCAAAAACAGGGCCAAGTTCTCAGCGGGACTCCTTCATGCAACTGATGTTTTGAGAGACAAAAATGAAAGTCATAAAACTTCTTAAAATCTTTTTTGTTGTTGTTTTATTGTTTTTTTTTTATACCATTTTTTATACCATTTTTTCATACCATTTTGCGTGCTCTATTGCCTCAGTGGCGGAACTTTCTGAAATTATTAAGCAAATCTGAGGTGTTTAGTCAGGAGGACTTCAGTGACTTCACATGGATTGACCCTAGAGTTAGAGCAACTGAGACAGAGTTTTTATATGTGTGTGTGTATATATATATATATATATATATATATATATATATATATATATATATATATATATATATATATATATATATATAACAAACAGGATAGATTTGTCTTTACAAAATTAACAGGATTTAAGTCCAATGGTCATAGATTTGAGAGGCTTCAAGAGGAAAGATTCTTGATGCTAATATAAAATGAAAGAAAGACCTAAGCTTTTGTCAGCAGAGGCTCACAATATATCCTGTACTTACTACATAAAGATTCTAACTGCTGTTCAGTACGGCACTGTGTAAATGGAAGACATGTATAGACGGTTTAGTGCACTTGACATGTTTCTAAGACTACCATTAGTGCTGTAGGGAAAAACATTCAAAGGGCGTAATCATGGAGGAAACCACTAACTTAAACCACACCAAAAAAAAATAAATCCACACACACACACTTCTCAGGGTCTCAGGTGTGCTGAGTGGCACCTGGATGTTCCCCAGCATGACAGAGGACACATGGTGACAGATGGTGCAAAAGTTGTACTTTTTGATGAATGCACAGAAGGTTACGGTTACAGAAAACCAATCACAAACTTACAGCAAAACCTCATTCAAAGTGCAGCTGCTTTGCTGCCTCAGGTTTTACACAACTTGCAATCAAATGAGGTTGGTGGGAAATTACACAGATTTTCAGGGTGTCACAGATTGGCTGCAGAAGTGGCCTTCATTACGTTGACCTTATGCATTATGACTTGCATTACGGCAGAGACACCATCACATTATAAGAGCTGTTCATGCCAAAATACAGATACGTCCGAAGGGATCCCACAATTTCTCAAAACTGTACAACGAGGGGGAGGGACAGCTTTTAGGCTTTCATGTACAATTTTATTGACTACAGTATAGGGTCATTACTGTAGAGAGATTCCCAAGAGGCTCCCAATCCCAGAACCAGGGCACCCGCATGAAGTGTTTTCAGAGCTCAATACTAATAGGTTCGCCAACCAGCAAAACTAAACACTGCCCTGCTATAATGTATTTTGCCACATCATTTACCTTCAGAAAATGCATGCAAAGAATTAATACAGGAACATACAGATACAGTTCCAAAGCTCGGGCAGTGAGTGTGTCCCTAATGGCCAGCTGATATGAGTAATCTGATCATTAGAGCAAGGTTGCTGACAGGCAGTAAAAACCCTTTTAAACGACAGAAACAGAACTCTCAATGGACATTTGTGCATAATCATGCCTACATGACAGTTCTGCACAAAGCCAGCCATCATAGAAGGGAACTTGCAGAAACAAGAAGGAAATTGATGCTGAAGTGAATTGTCATTCTAACATAAGCAATAGACAGGGGCACGGTAATGCTGAAACAGGAAAGGGTCTTCCCAAAAATGCTTCCCAATACCTGGAAGAATTCTGTTGTTTAATTAGGATTTCCCTTCAGTGGAACCAAGAGGACCATGACAAACAAGGGCAGAAACTTTACACGTCGACTTGTTGGAAAGGTGATGTCCAACAACAGTGACACGCTAAACGTCAAAGCGCTTGCGTACAAACCATTGCGATGCCCGTCTTTGTCTATGGACATTACAAGGCAGTATGCCTAATTTTATGCAGCTTAATTAGAAGGAGTTTGGGTCTGGCCATGTCCTGGATTTACTTTTTCAACTTTGGATGGCATTTTAGGTGTTTAACTACTAAAATATACTGAGATCCATTTTAGTCTTCGTAGCTTTAGTAGCTTTCTGAACATCTAAAAGAAAAAAAAGAAATAAACAAGCAAATAAAGGACCTTCATGACTTTGCCAAAGCAATTTATGCACATTTAAGGTGTGGGCATGATGAAACCATTTTCATATCTCAGAAGCCTTTATTACTATAACACTACTACCCAAGTGGCAAAAGAAGAAATGAGCGATTGGCAAAATGTAAAAAGGTCATAGGCATTCCGTTTATGAATATGCGTCCAGATGCACTTCACTGGGGGGACACAGAGGACTGCAATTTTCCCACCCTCAGATTTTCATCTAGTCATAAAATGACAAATATTCATATTTGAACATTCCATTTTGGTAGTTAAGGACACCTTAAATGTCTTGCAAAACTTCAAAAACAGGGCCAAGTTCTCAGCGGGACTCCTTCATGCAACTGATGTTTTGAGAGACAAAAATGAAAGTCATAAAACTTCTTAAAATCTTTTTTGTTGTTGTTTTTTTGTTTTTTCCAATCTGCATACCATTTTGCGTGCTCTATTGCCTCAGCTGCGGAACTTTCTGAAATTATTAAGCAAATCTGAGGTGTTTAGTCAGGAGGACTTCAGTGACTTCACATGGATTGATAATAAATCCTGTTAATTTTGTAAAGACAAATCTAAGCCCAATGGTCATAGATTTGAGAGGCTTCAAGAGGAAAGATTCTTGATGCTAATATAAAATGGAAGAAAGACCTAAGCTTTTGTCAGCACAGGCTCACAGTATATCCTGTACTTACTAAATAAAGATTCTAACTGCTGTTCAGTACGGCACTGTGTAAATGGAAGACATGTAGACGGTTTAGTGCACTTGACAAACTTACAGCAAAACCTCATTCAAAGTGCAGCTGCTTTGCTGCCTCAGGTTCTACACAACTTGCAATCAAATGAGGTTGGTGGGAAATTACACAGATTTTCAGGGTGTCAGATTGGCTGCAGAAGTGGCCTTCATTACGTTGACCTTATGCATTATGACTTGCATTACGGCAGAGACACCATCACATTATAAGAGCTGTTCATGCCAAAATACAGATACGTCCGAAGGGATCCCACAATTTCTCAAAACTGTACAACGAGGGGGAGGGACAGCTTTTAGGCTTGTGCACTTAAAGTTGTCATTCTACTACAATGCAATCAGCAGCCATATTAAGTGCCCTCTTAAGCAAGGGGTATTCCTTAGGAATGCACACAAACACTTCAGTCTCTTGTTATGACCACAAGTGACCAAATACCCAAGAGCAAATCTGTATTGGTTATATGTTATTGTCTGGTTCAAGGTAGACATAGCAGATCTAGTGTTGAAATGTGTACTGATTAACTGGCCCCATAATCAGGAGATGGCTAGTTTGATCTCGGATGATGCTACAGCCATCCATGGCTTCGCTCTCTGGGTGGGTAAGATGGCGTGTTTTTAGTGTGTTTGGTGGCCGATATCAGATACCAGAGCCAGTAATTACTGAATTACTAATAACTGAACAGCAGTTATCCAACAACTACAGTCACCTTAGCAATACTCCTAAGCCACTACACTTTACCTTCATTGTTTTTACCATGTATGCTCTGTGTGACTGCATGCACCGAACCATGACCATCTGTACCATGGTAGTTCAGTATGAATGGTACATCCCTATATGCATGGTGACAAATGTCTTGTGTATGTCTATTTTTAAAGGGAATGGTGCCAGTTAAAATACATCTGTTGGTTGCCTGAGGCTTATATTTTTAAATACTCACCACTGCTTGCGTTCAGAATGTGAGTGTGTGCATGCAGATGAAAAAGAAAGAGAGAAATCTGGGGGGGAAAGTAAGTGTGTTTGTGTTTACACTCACATGCAGCATTGATAGAGGGGAGCCAAAATGCTTCTTTCATCTAAAGCTGGGTTTCCAAAACTGCAAACGAAGAACACAAAGGATAACACATTAAAAAAACCAAAACAGTCAAAACTAACTTTATCACTCCTTCTTTCTCCCTCCTGCAGTCTTCACCTTTTGGCATTGTCCAGAAGGATGAGCATACTGGCACCGCCGTCGTCCTGGAAACTCTCGTAGTGATGCCGATCCGCGTTGCCAATGAGGTAATCAAAAATGGCTGTGTCGATAACATCCAACAGGCGTGGACCAGCATCATATGGAGGCATCTTCTTTACTGCCTCACAGTAACTCTCATCATACTCCCATCTGACACCACACACACATCCAGGTATGTAAGAGCACTCAGTGTATCAGCAGATCTCACAATGTAATCATGAAATGGTGACAAATTGCAAGCCCATTTCCACCAACAGCATATTTACAAAATTGGCTCTTCAACACTATACCATCTATTTGAAATAATCTAAAAGCAAGGAAAATCCTGCGCTTTGTGAAGTGATTACATGTGTCTAAAAGCTAAAGATAGAACATTAAATTACTGGTTGTAATTAGGCCGGTCATAATTACTATGCTACCGATGTAACGTACAACATATGGACAGGACCTCAATCATTTTTGCTGACCTTGACACTGAAGATTGTGCTTACTTATTGGGGAGATTGATTAACATAAATGAGCTGGTGAGAGAACCTTGTTTTAAAAAAGAGATGTTTATTTATTTATTTTTTATATCAGTGGCATACGTGAATGTAATATTCTTTATTGCAATTACTTCTGTGACCATATATCTTCCAAAAATAATAGCTATCGTGACAAGCCTAGTTGTATTTATCAGCTCTAATTGCTATTGTCCAGTTAATATCATAATGTTGTTAAATTCATTGCCCACAACACACCACACATCCCTACATTTCAGTGTTTTAATATTGTAACTTGACCTAGCAAACAAAGTAAAAGACAAGAGACTCTCCTCTTCTACACTGAAGAAGATCTGGAGGAGTGAGCCACTCTGTACTTTGTTAAATTCCAGGGTTAAGTTACATGTGCTTTAAGCCCCTGAGTCAGACTGCTGAGTAGAGATTTTTCTTAGAGAAGTGCAACAGAGAGTCTATTCAGATCCAGTGTGTAAAAGCTTGCCCAACAAGCCAGGAGGGTTTAGCTTGTGGTTCACCACAATCAGCATGTGTATGTAAAGTATACGGGAGAAGGCACAAAACATGTGATTTTTCAAAGAAGCTCTCACGCCGCATGATTTTCAAAGAAACTACTATAACGATTCCTCTTTAGAGGCTATTGGGATTCCCTCAAGCAGCTTCATGATGAACTTCCTTAAATGCAAGTTTACAACCGCAAATACTGAAGACTTTTTTAAGCTGAATGTGATACTTACGTTGAGCATTTGTGGTCTTCCTAAAAACTTATTTTAACTTCGGAAATAAATGTACTAACTTCACTATTGAATTTTTTTCCTAGAAACATATTTATTATTCAGTGAACTTGTAAGCCTATATAAACATTAGTCAAAAAGGTGTGAACACAATTTACATATTAAAATAAGCAAAAGGTTTGGGTCATTAATTAGTAAAAGTGGAAACAAATGATTCAGCCTCTGGGTCACAGGAAGGTGGTTTTATGATTCAAATGAGGATTGAGATTTTACAATGCAAATATTTCAATATGACACCCAATGTGTGACACCATGGCTGTGTGGGTGTGAGTACCTGGCGAGTTTGCCCTCTCTGTAGGTGCGCCCCCAAGGATGTCTATGTTTTTGTAGCGGCCAGACATCAGGCAGCCAGAGAGTCACCGAGCCCTCCATGACGTCACCCTCGGCACACGCTGGCTCACTCTCCCTGCAGTAATAACACTTCCCATAGAAACACGTATTATTCCCTACAGGGACACAAAGGGAGAGCATACACAACAAGCATTAAAGCTACAACATAAACAGACACAGCACTGCATTTGTGACGCCCACTGAAACACATTTGCTGTAGAAGCAACTAAAGACAACAGCCTACTCCTGCACACACACACACACACACACGTCCAAACGCATCCAAATCAAAGCTACCTGGGTGGGTGGAGTGAAAGTATTGCATGTGTATACGCGTGTTTGATGTCAGTAGCCTGCATGACGCATGTATGTCTTTACACACAGTCTGAAAAAATGACTAAACATTGGTTCATCACTACACAAGCTCATGTTGTAATAAAGGAAAGTTAAAGGTGCCTGTGTGTAGACACGCACAGAAACAGCAGAGTTGGTTCACGGCAAGCATGACAGCTTGTGCTTGCAAATTTCTCGCTCAACTTTGTACAGACCCTTTAAAGAAGTTTCTCTTTCTAATTACTACGAAATAATAAAAAGAAAATACATAAAAAAACAACACTGCAATACCCAAAGCACTGGATATAGATTAAAACAGAGTAGCATGTAAACATGTTCATATACCATGTTATATACAGCAGGTGGCTCTGGATACTTTCAAAAAGTGTGAAATGTGTAAAATATAAGCATTGATTGGATCAAACTGGGTCAATATATTTTTGAGCCACAAAAACTAAGCAACAAAACAAAATATAACAACCACACCTGCCATTAACACTTAATTACTATGTAATTAGATCATACAGTGGATGGGCAGCAACCTTACAGGAGAATTTGAGCTTTTCTGTTGTTCTATCATTCTGACATTTTAAACAATGCAAGAAACACTGCCAGCTTAACACTTAAAACAAATGGAGAGGCATTTTTAACTCATTCATATGCGTGTATATATAGCCCCAAATGTCATGGGATAGCAATTTGTAAACTGATCATGACGGGTTACCTCACGGGAAAGGCTTGGGAATGCCCACACCTGCATAAGCTGTGAGGCTTTATCTTGCGAGTGAGTTTAAACACGGGCCAGCATGCTCTTGCAAGGAGTTCAAGCGAAGCATGACAGTGCCTTGCTTTTCGTTTCTGATGTAAGCTACATAGTTTACGGACACGTAATCTTTGCTGTTTGGGTGGCGTGTTTTCTTTCACTTTTCATCTTTAACGTTTCTACTCACAGATTCCCTACTTGGACCTCGCATGACAGATATCAATACCAGGTGAGCCATTAGAAATGTCCTCCCTAGATCTCTCTCTCTCTTTGTGGTAAACACAATAGAGGACAGGTCAGAGGTTACTGAATCCTGTCTATGTTAAGGGAATTGCTTCTCTTTTTGTCATACAAAACAATTGCGCAAGACGTGGCAAATAATGTGGGCAAAGTCAACATTCGGAGAATTTGCTCAAGGCTTGTGTCCAGTAATACAAATGAAACCCTTCAGAAATAGATCTAAAAAGGGAACTCCACCAAAGAAACCATTTTGATGCAGCCGAGGCAAATTTGACTACTGGCAGATGAAATTCCTGCTTCCCCTTTCGAACTAACTAACTGACATGGGTTGCATATGCATTCCATTAAATAGTTTTAATCTGGAACCATGTACTACTATTCAAAACTGGTACATTTCCTATGAATATAATAATAGTAATAATAATAATGACGACAACATATATATATATATATATATATATATATATATATATATATATATATATATATATATATATATATATATAAATAAGACAGAGGAAGAGCATGGGACTAACCGTGCATGAGGAACGTGCTTAGAAGTTGGTCTGTAGCTACAGGCTTTATCTCTGTGCGCAGGTTCACAAAGCGCCCCACCACTAGAGGCGCTCTCCTAAAACCAAGGATCCTGCAGGAGGGCAATATGATGAGCAAACTCATCTAGTTATTACATCTCTATACAAACAAACAAAGTTCATTCACCAGCGTAGATCAGTTCTCGGTTAAACTCTACCGGATCTGTATGCACACTGGGGTGTGTCTGGATTTAAAGAACAGGTTAGGAATGTTGAGTAAATTGTATCTTATCAGTCATGCCCCAGGATATGCTGCTTGTGTGCGCCTTACCTGTCCAGGTGAAAAGCAGCGATCTCTGCATTATGTCTGTCGTACCCTGCATACGGCTCTCCCTCTACTACGTAATCTCTGCCGTACCTACAAAAGGAAAAAAGGTTTCATGTATGCTGCTTTATTTGATCACAGCTGAAGCTGCAGCAGTACTAATCTAACGAAAGCAGAGCTCCCTTTCACAACAGATTACTCTTTTTTTCTCATTTAAAAATATAAAAAGATGCTTAACTGAACTGAAGTACCATTCTATAAAGTCTTTCAAGACTCCCAGAACACTTCAGTAAAGCCTTTGAGAGGGGTTCTTACTGTACAGTTCTTATTGTACTGTAAGAGATTTAAATATGCATTTAAGGGTCTGCACGATTCAGAGCCTGTACGATCGATACAGAACTAACTGCATCAAATCATTGTCTATATGTATATGCAAAAACAGTATTTCTATTATTCAGGCCACACTGGACTCACTGGGTCAGTGCATTTTTTTAATCAGTCTACCCTGGAATACAAGGATCAGCAAATTTGATTACCATCAACATTTGTGAAATTGGATATGTTCCTAAACTTGTCACCTCTGTATTTCATTATACTACAGTGTTTACTGCAGGAACCTTCACTGTGCGAGTGACCTGACTCTGACCCCTACGCTAATGCTAATTTCTACTGGTGCCTGAGCCAAACCAGCAGTGGTGTACATTCACTTCCAACACAGGGAGGCAATGGTGTTGCTGGCAAGAAGGTCCATGAGGCAGCATGAGAAAAGCATATTAAACAGATTAGATCAGATTAAAATCTTTTGAGATGCTGTTCAAAGGCAGTGACTGATGATTACATTTGTTAAAATTGATGATCTGATGACAGCAGTCACTGCAGTCCAACACATGTGTTATGACTTTACAGTGAGGAATGTGCCAGAGACACTTGGCTAAAGGACAGCCCTTGGACTCTGGACTAATACTCAAACTTTCCCATGTGCAACATTTAACACATACAACACTCACTGTACGCAGAACAACAAACACCAGAAAATGCAATTCCCCTATTCAGTGTGCACTCAACTGAGTGTTACTGCACAACAGATCAGTCAGTGATAACAGATTCAAATCATCAAGCCACTAAGAAGAGCAAAGTGAAGCCTTACGTGCTCAGAATATAGATAGCAGTGTTTATTATGCTCACTGATGGAGTGTGTTACTCTACAGTGGCAACTGTACCACTGAAAAAGAGAGGACATTTAAAATTTACTGACTAGGGGTTTACGGCCAGTTAAATGCACTGAGCATTTAAATGCACGGAGCAGAATTTCAGTAAGAGGGGTTACCACTCATTAAGAACACTTACTGCTTTCCATCTACAGTATCTTTGGTAAAACACTACATGAGAAAACAGACCTGGATGGGATTCCTGATAAAGCGTTTTAGAACGGGAAACCATTGTCCCATGAAAACAAACACAAGAACTGGATCATGTGATTTTGCCAAAGTCGAGTCTGACCAAACTGCTGTTACAGTAATTCCTGCACAGTGCGTCTCCACCTCTTCTCGTTCTTGGTCTGGTGGTGACAATTTTTGGAATTCAAGTCACACATCGGGATGCACACCGATACGGAACAGCACTGTATTGTAGCCAACAATACTTCTAATTACAATAGCAGACTACAAACATCAAAAAACTAATAGCTTTGTAAGCTTTGTTAACTCTGTTAGCTGCCCTCACCCTCCAGTGGACACCAGTGGAGGTGCAGTCATCATGACTGTTGGGAGACATGGTGGAAACCACAAAAAAAGTGTGACTGTTGCTCATCACTGTTGTTCCTGGTTTGGCTATTGCTCATCCTTGCTCTTCCTAATTCAGCTATTGCTCATCACTCTTCTTTCTACTACGAGTATTGCTCAACAGAGCTTTTACTCTACTGCGGACGGGTAAATATTAGTGTGTGAGTACATCCTGTCTCTCAACTTCACAGACTACATGAACGGTCACTGCATGCGGCACAGCGATTAGTTGATGGCTATCGCGGTTTGTTGCAGATAACGGAAATCTTCTAAAGAGCAAAAATTGTGCATGCCTGTCACAATTATTACTTGCACTTATCTTCCACAGTATCAGCTTTCACTGACGTGAACATGGAACTGTGAAACCTGTGTTATTTCCACCAATTAGTGGAAATAATTTAGATTGGCTCAAATAAGCCAGCTAGGAGCATTAACAGCCTCATGGGTTTTTTAGACCTCTTGGCCTGTTCTGCAACCAAGTACACAGTACGCCTTTAGCATCCCTCACTAGCGTCACACATCCCTGTCCTCTCACCTCTTGGGCTTGAACACCACTTTCTGCCCTCCGTCCAGTACCAGCAGGGCTTTGAGCTGGGTGCCCTTGTAGCCGACGTCGGCCCTCTCCACGCGGGCACTGGCCAGGGAGTTGAGCACTGCGGCTAGCTCAGGGGTGTCATCTGGGTACACCTCCCGTGGTCCTACCCACTGGGCGGCCACCTCCCAGGGTGACTGAAGGGTGTGCGTGAGACGTGCGCCTTTGGCCAACAGCAAGCTGGCCTCCATCTTGCGGAAGGCACGGAGGTCACGGCGGCTGGCAGCTGAGCCCTCGCCGCCATCCAGCAGGAACACCTTGGCTAGGCCCAGCAGCAGCAGGACACCGCAGAGCACCACCACGCGCTGCTTCAGCTTCATGGTGGGGGAGGGGAGGGGGAGGGTTCACACGGGGTCACGCCCAGGCCATCGCACCGCCCACAGCCTGCTCACCAGCAGCACATGAGCAGGCGAGGGACTGATCGCAGGGAAAAGAGGACTACGGGGTGAAAAAACAGGAGCGATAGATATAGGAAGGAAGGAGAGGATTTAAGTAGGCTGAAGAAGTAAGGAGAATTGGGGAGGGGACCGACATGTAGAGAGACACATACAGAGAGAGAGAGAGATACACATTTTTTTACTTTCTGATACTGCTACATGCAGAGGGGATACCCTCCACACTCATACAGTACATACACACACAGATCAGACCGTACATGGTTTCCATTTTTATGGGCTCAATGTTTTTTCCCCTTAAAATATTATGGGGTGCTTCAGGTCATCATGCATCTGCACTTGCCTCAATCCATACACTTGAGAATGCATTCTTCTGCTTTACTCAGAAGAATAAATTCAAGGGAACCCGTCTCACTGGCTGACATACATCTCCATGGCATCACCTCCACCAAGCTTAACAGTGGAGATGGTGTGCTGTGGATCATGAGATGGTGCTTTTCTACTCTATTCTCTTCATTTCAGTCTTTGTTTTTTTTTTGGGGGTAAACTCTAAATCCAACACCTTGGGAAAACCTCTGTATTTTATCATGGTAAAATCTTCTCTTGGCCGTCAACACAGATACACCTGGAGTGTCTTTTTGATCTGGCCAAATGTTGTGAAGGGGTTTTTCTGCACCAGGGAAAATATTGTGTCATCCACCACAGTTGTTTTCTGTGTTTTTTCTGGCCTTTTTGCCATTTCTGAGCCCACCAGTGTGCAGTTTTAACATTTCAACAGTGCACCAAATGGTGATTTGGCCAGATCCGGCTGATGTCTCTGAAATAGCTTGCGAGGGGTTCCCCCGTTTTCCTTGATCTAACTACATGCTTGATGACTGCAGTTGATAAAAATCGGTTGACTCAATACTGAATTGATAATGGGATTAAACAAAAGGTGTCTCAACACCATTAATGGTGTTTAGTGCATTTCATACAGAACCAAAGTACAAACACAAGACTTAATTCAGATACATAAGACATGCCACAGTGAGCTTCATTAGCTTTGTGTTCTACATACTCAGCTAAGCATTCACACCTCACTAATAGTGTGGAAATTATGCACTGCAGCATTGTGTAAAAGAACAAGCAAATACCTTAGTGTAGCTGGCTTCTGTTATGGGGGAAGGACGAGAAACTGACTGTGATGGATGCCTCAGTCTTGCTCACAGTTCCTCCAGTCTAAAACAAAAGCCACAGAAATGAATCCTTTACATCCACCCACTAGAACATCAAACCCATAACAAGCTAAACTGACATTGGGACTAGATTTAAACTGTGCTACAGACATACCAAGTTCATGGACAGAGTACGTGGCAATAATGCAAACACAAATATGCACATACACGGTTGGAGAAAAGGATGAAACGCATAAAAAGACGTCACCTTGAAATGACTAAATTGAATATTCCAAAAGCACAGTCCAGTCAAATTAGGTTGAATGCCAACTAATGAGCAACAATACGGGAGGCCTGACATTCAGCACTTTGATAAGAGATTTTCCAAAGCAATATAAAACAATGTTCCAAAGAACAAAAAAAAAAAACACAAATAACTGAATGTATCAAGTAGTACAGACCCAAGAATGAAAGTATATAATAAATACAGGGACACTGATTGCTGTTATAACCCACACAAACCTAAAAGCTTTAAAAGCTTTAAAAAGCTTTGTGACCCAGTCTCAGCAAGAACTGCACACTGTGACCTTCACCAAACTGCAAATCATGACATGCCTGCATGTCCTATATTTGACTGCTACACCTATACCAAAGTGTCATGGCATAACTACGCATGAATTATTGTGCTAAATAGTTTGTTACTTTTGACAAAGTGGTTTTTAGCCCTAATGAGCGGACATATGTTAGAAGAAACAGGGTCCATATTTTACAAAAAGAACACCTATCCAACTGTTAGGAGTGGGTTGATGACGCTTGTGTTGCAGCCAGTGGCATGGGGAGGATTTCATGAAGAGGGTAGAGGGAAGCATGAATTTAATTTAATATCAGTAAATTCTGCAAGCAAAATCTGCAAACTGCGTGCGAAAAAGCTGAAGATGAAAAGTGGATGCGTCTCCAACAGGATAATGATCCTAAACACACCTCAAGAAGCACAAGCTCAAGGTTTTGCAAGGGCTCTCACAGTCTCCCAATCGAAACATCACTGAAAATCTGTGGCCAGACCTTAAAAGAGCAGCCCATGCAAGATCTCACAGAACAGAGTCTTTTGCAAGTAAATGGTTAAAAAATCCTTACAAGTAAGAACTGAAAGACTCTCTACAGCTGGCCAGAAATATACAATTGGCAAAGGTGGCGTTACTATGTACTGACCACGTAGGGTGCCCAAACGTTTGCTTCAGACACTTATTTTTAAACTTTAAAAAATAAATAAATAAAAATGCAACAAGTGGATCCTTCACCAGCCAGCATATCCCATTTCTATAACTGTGTCTACTAGACACTGAAAATAAACTAACAAAACCAGTCGTCAAATTACTTGTGTGCTCCACCAAACACACTCAGGAACACACCTTGACAGCTACTCACCACTCCCAGAACAGTAAAACAAACATCCGCATTCACCAAACACAATGCTAAATCAGGCCTGTCATTGGCGGACATCCACATCATATAATCTAGCACTCAGTCCGAGCTCAAGCACACGCTGCCAGGCGGTTTCGAATGGCACTAGAAATGATGTCTAATACGTCCCAACTTTTAGAACTAAACCTCTCAGACCAGTCAGGAAACACGGCGCACTTTATTCACACGGTTCCTGGACAGAATCCAACAAATGTTGACTGATCAGACTAACCAGTCAAGCTGATGTTTGAGGATGTACACTGATCAGCCACAACATTACAACCACCTGTCTAATATCGTGTAGGTCCCTCTCTGGCCACCAAAACAGCTCTGATGCCCTGATCAGTATCAAGCAACGTATCAATGAGCCTCGGGCACCCATGACTCTGTCGGTTGTCCTTGTGGTGGGTACTGACCACTGCCTATCAGGAACACCCAATCATCAAAAGATGATCTGACCCAGTCACCTAACCTTCACAATGGCTCAGATCCCCACGCTTGCCCATTCTTCTTGATCAACATCAAGAACTGACTGATCACTTGTTGCCCTATATGTATACCCCACTCCTTGACATGTGTGTGTGTGTGTGTGTGCTTTTACACTTATAGCTGATATCAGTGTAAGTATTAGAGTCTGGCAGAGCAGAATGCTTAGCTGGCAATGGTGTGATCCTGCTAATCAGTATGTTTTCATGACTGGTTGAGGAATGGCAGAGTCTTTATCAGACACCTCTATCTTGATGCATTGTGTAGGTGTACAGACAGATCGTCTCAGCTCATCTTATCTTTTTCCTCTATGCACACATCATCATCATCATCATCATCTAGCCCTCGTTTAAGGTCAGTGTCTGACCACAGGACCACTGCTTGGTTGAACATGTGTTAAGCAACCCTGGAACACTAGCGTGTCCACCACCAAAGATATCCAGTAAGCGGTGGTCTCACGGTCGTCGTCACAAAACTGCCAGTAAGCGTGGGTACGAGGTGGGTGGGCTTGACAACGTGGTAACTCCGTGAATGCCCCCTCAGAGAGCGCTCTGGGAACTGTGCAGAAATTGAGGAACTTTTAATTACACGAAGCAGCCCGCAGCTGCAACACCTAATCCCACCGTGCGCGGGAGAAAATGACTGTGTCGCTTCATCCACCAATAGGAGCGGACAACCCCCACAACCTCCTCCCCAAGTCTACGTGGACTTCAACAGCCAGACCCCCACTCCACAACACAACACCTAGCTAGCTAGCACCCTTCAACCTACGTGGCGGAGCCGGCGTCCGTTAAGCGGGCTGCGCTTACATGTAGCAGCTCACGGCGGGCTGAGTAAACAGACACGCAGGCAGCAGCTCGTTCACAGCCGGGCTCTCCACTGCAGAGACACGGCATCTACAGGCAGCTAACTCGCCCAGTCCTGGAGCTCAGAAGCCAGGCTGAAGGGTCTCTAAACGGCGGTTTGACTCATGTCACAGAAGATACAGTCAGTCAGTGGTCAGCGGGGTGGTCTGTCATCGCTGTGCTATGAATGAATGTGTACGGATGAAGGGTCGACAGCCTGATGTGTGTGTGTGTGTGTGGGGGGGGACAAATGAGACCTGTCTGATTAAACGGCTTGAGGCTGAACAGTTGACCACGACACCCTCAAACAGTCAATAATAATAATAATAATAATAATTAATGACTAATTAATTACTAATAACGCCAACGTATTAGCTAGCTAGCTAACGTTTATAATGCCAACTAGAGCTAGCTATCTAGATAGCTTAGCCACATAGCTAACTAGCTAGCTACTGGCCAACGCTGGGTATCTATCTAGCTAGCTTGGCTAAATACACATTTAAATAAATCAACTAAAATGCATTTTATTAAGTATATTTAGCTCACTGCTTCTAGCTACGCGGAACCAAGCTAGAGTGGCTAGCTAGCTAGTTGCAGATAGCCAGCTAGCTAGCGGTTGCTCTAGGCAGCTAGCACTAGCTATCTATCTAGCTAGCTTACTAGTGCTAGATACATTACCAGTCCGTCTGCGACATGAAGCACCGTGATAGTAAGGACAGTCCAGCACGTCTACGTTAATGTAACGTTTGACAAGGTGAAGAACAAAGCTGTCAACGCTAGCTTTCGACATTAGCAGCGACGGACGGGTGCTGTTTAAAGCCCTGCCGGCTAAGCGGCTAATCTTCAGCCTAGCCAGCTAGACGTGTAATGCAGCACAACCAGTTACAGCAGATGAGTAAAGCCTGCAGCCTGCGAGCACACAACTCACCGACTTCCCTTCCTCTCACTGCTCTTCCAAAACAACAGCGGCTGCAAGATGCTAGGCGTTGCTTGCAGCACGTTTGGGTATTTAGCTAGTGCTAGATGTTCAAGGCGAACGGTCGTTCCTCATCTATAACCGCTGTCCACTCCTGGTCCACTCTCTCTCTCTCGGTGCGTCGGCTCTCTTCCTGTGTGTGTGCACACACACGCACGCACACGCACACACGATCCCGCACTTCCTCGCCAATAAAAGAAGGGAGCGTTACGGTACAGGTCGCTTTCCTTCTTAAAGGGAACACGTAGCTAGCACAGCTGTGCCGCTGGCCGTCAAGTTTTAATAACAGAACATATTTGAACTCCAATTGAACTCCCTTTCTTCTCCATCTTCAACCTCACTCATTTGCCACAGGTTTAACTCCACACTGAATTGGTTTCTGTAGGTGTGCAATGCACGGTATAAAGAGATGAGAAACCTACGACTCCATTCCCAGCCTCCCTCTTTGGTTTAGAAGGCAGAAAGGAGAGGGTACTAACCAAATTCCCAACGTAGCTAACTCCCATAGACTGCAGGGCTCGGCTGAGCTTCACGCCTCCAACACCAGAGGGCGCCGTTAAACAACGATGTGGAGCCAAGTACACAGCCAGACTGCTTTTGATCTTAAGGCATTTACACTTACACTATGTCACTCCAAAAAGTGGGGCACCGGAAAGCCTCCAAAGTTTTAAATCCTAACTAACAAGCACAGCTTGTTTATCTGAAGTGCTGTGGTACGGCCCTGCTGATGCACAGAAGCCACTAGGATTAGAACCAGGGCTGGGTCTCGAGTATGATGGCTGTTTGTAGACCAGTAGGCCCCAGTGGTTTTGCTTCTAATTGGAAATTGGCTTAATGGTTTCGAATATGAACTCCAGTTTTCCTGCAGGGCATCTAAAGATCTATTAGAAAACCCAAGAGCCATCAAATGGGTCCACTGTTAGACCACTAGGATCCGTTACCAGTGCTGAACTTTAGATACCATCACAGAAACCACTGATTATTATGTAATGCATAATAGTACTACAAACACATCTCCCTTCTGTAATAATGATAAACAGGTAGTGGTGAATTGAGCAGCCTCATTTTTCAGGATATGCAGGACTGCACACTTGCACCATGTTTGTCCAAATGTATCTAGACCTCCACTCCAATTTAGCAAAATCATCTCCAATTGCTGACAGATGTTCAACTCGATTACACACAGCTTGTATAATCTCCATAGACAATCACTGGCAAATGAATGGTATGCTCTGGAGCAGCAGAACATGGGCCCCCATGCCAAATAGCAAGTGTTTGGCTGTGGAGCAGTGGAACTATTGTCTCTGGAGGTATGAAGCTGAAGTTGAAGTTGAATAGTCACTTAATCTCAGTACCCAAACTCGCCAATGCTCTTTGTGGCTGAATGCAATCAAAGCCTCACAGCAATGTTCCGACATCAAGTTAAAAGCTTTCCCCGAAAAGTAGAGGAGCAAATCCTCCATGAATACCCTTGATTTGGAGGAGCAGGTGTCTGCAGACTTTTGGCCATGTAGAGTGCATTCTTCTAAACGGCGAGGAACCTCATGATTTCCACCCACATGTACCATTATAGATTTACATTACCAGCATAGCACTTCACCACCTACTCACTGCACTGCATCAGTGCTGCATTCGCATTCCCAACATGAAGGATCATACTTCCACATGCAGGGACAATGCATTCATTTAAGAACTTCAGAAACTTGGTTAATAATCCGTCATTTTTTTTATTGTTTGATTAGAAACCTTGAGTGTTACAACACCAGCTTATGTGCAAGCGCTCACACCCACACGTACACAAACCTCAGTGTATAAGAAAGCCCATTCACCTACATTCAAACACATGTAGGACTTGATCCATGATGAGACGTTTTCCGTCATAAGAAACAATCAAAGCATGGGGGTTTCGAAAAAAGGGACTCAAGTGTTTATTTGATGGGTTTTCGGCCCCCTAAAGAAGCCGCGAGCACGTCGCTCTGTCTTCAGAGGTCATAGTGCTCGGGCCTTGGGGTTAGCGGTGCGGGCTACAGGAGGATACAAGTGAAGTGGGATGGCACAGAATGACATCACTGATATCCTGCCTGAATGATAAACATTACAGACACACATACAGAGCATAATCCTTTCACTAACACTCTGTGTCTGTTCCATCCCACTAACACCAGTTGGGTCAAAGGAAAACTACAGACTATGGAAGCCTGTTTCTGCCCCCCCACCCCAAAGACATTAGTCTTAAAGGTAAAAAAGGTAAACACTTTAGTATGTCTAAATAAAGTCAGATTTGTCTTAGAATTATAATTTAGCATCTCATAATAATGACTTAGCATCTCAATTATGAGAAACATTCATTATACAACCGTAATAATTAGATCCTCTTATATGCCTTACTATCTCCTAATTATGACTGAGTTTGTCATGACTTGCCATCTCATAAATGACTTAGTATCTCATAATTATGACTTATGACCATATTACGGTTACGATTTAGCATCTCATAATGACTTATCTTAATTATGATCTCAATGCCCTGAACAGTAATGGCTAAGCATGTTAATGATGAGCTCATAATGGTGAGATAATTAAGTCATTGAGACAGTCCTGAGATACTCTGTATCACATAATGGATTATTCATTATCTCATTATCTCAATTATGACATCATATTTCTTACTGCCATTAATGCCTTAAGTATCCCAATGACTTACTATCTCACAATTATGACCCAGTATCCCAATGGCTTACTATCTCACAATTATGACCCAGTATCCCAATGGCTTACTATCTCACAATTATGACCCAGTATCCCAATGGCTTACTATCTCACAATTATGACCTAGTATCCCAATGGCTTCTATCCCATTATCTCCCATTATGACACTTTAGTCTTTTTTCTCTCTAGTGGCAGAAACAGGCTTCCATAACAGACAAAGCACAACAACAGAGGGGGAAACATATCTGTCTTACATGTACGTTTGTGCATGTGTGTAATGTATACTGTACACATAACAACAGTATTGTTAGTTCAAGTTATAATGCATGTGTGACATACAGGGCGTGCCTTGACAAATGTAACAAGTTGATAAAGAGGGAGGGGAAAAAAAAAACAACAAAAAAACAATATGAACAACACACACAAAAAATGTTCCCATTTTACTGCAGAACGTAAACTCCCAGATTTACACAGTGGCTGGATGTACAATGACATCCAGTAACCAAATGCGTTTGGAACCAATTTCTGCTTTTAAAAATCTTGCATAACCTGTCTGAATAGCGCTCCATGTCCAACTGTACTTGGCAGACACTCGGACAGTGCAGAGGAATGGAAAGAAAGAGACGAGTTACAGTGGCAGCTTGGTTCCTCCAGTCACCTTTTTCTGCCCTCTGATTTTTCTCTTCCAACCACTAAAAGCAATCATAGCTCAGATCTGACAAATAGGCCTTTTTTTAAGAAATCAAAGCCATGGACGTGTGGAGGGGACGAGTGACAAATAGTTTGCGACTGCTTGACCATGAAGTGCATGAAGTGGACAAGGTCAAAGGTTCTTCATATAGAGTGCAACTGCTATCAATTGGATGATGTGGTTGGCTGGTTGTGTGCTAACTCAACCGTTAGCTCAACAGTGCTCTTTCTCTCGGTTTTCATGTCCCCCTCCTCGGTCTCATTCGCTCTCTCCGGCCGGTCTGTCAGTGTATAAAAAGAGTAAAACTCACCTGTCACTTGCCTGTGGCTGTGTGTGTGTGTGTGTGTGTGTGTGTGTGTGTGTGTGTGTACTGAAGCACAGCGATGCACTGCAAGCTGATGACAAAGCTGCCAACTCCGTTCAGTCACATGCTGAAGTTAACACACCATTCCCAACCTCCCACAAGTTCCCTGTGTGAACCACAATGGCTGCTGCACTTCACCTGGACACAGAGCTTCAGCCAACACCGCCACAGGCAAAAGTCTCAATTTAAGCCAATGTGGCTCTTGAACAGTAAACATGCTGGACTCCATTTGCTCCAACGCTTTCTGAGCTTTCTGTGGTGCCTAAACTCCAATCTCACGTTCTTTCACAAAGCCCAAACAGCTGATTTTACCACCTAGAGCCTATGTGGAACGCCCAGACTTAAATGCTCCTACATCCACATTTAGATCCTCAATCCAGTGGAGGATCAGTAAACTTCAAAAAGGCTCTTCATACTCTCACTGCTCGATTACACAAAAGGTTTTCTAAGGAAGCCCATCCAGATTTACAGGTTCCAGAAGACGGTCCACATTTCCGCTCCAGCAAAGCAAGACCAGCTTGAGAAGCACTGCTTTAAGGTGGTTCTTCTAGATGCATTGTATAAAGAACTGACACACCAACCAAACACTGTGCTTGTTTGTGTTGGCTTGCGTTAGTCTGGTTGGTGTGTACCCTGGTCTTAACACAGGGACAGGTTTAACAAACTATCATCACTATTTTATATTTCTGCTCGCCACCAGCAGGCTGTCCTGGACTTTCACAACAACCAGTCTCTTCGAAGCTCTTGAACAGCTCAACGAGAAAAGTATCCACCAAAAAACCCCCCCCAAAAAAACGACGACTCCAGCTTAATTAACGCTCTTAACTCTTAATGCTCCAGAGGTATTAAGCTAATTCGAGCACAGCAATGGTGAGCTTTTAATACTGTTCAGCGCCACATTCACATTCTACAACGGAGAGCTGAGAGGCTCAGGGGAGAGGATCCTAATAACCCAGATTCCGTTTCGATCACAAGTCGTCCCCCCTTTTGGAGAATGTTGCTGGAGGGAGAAAAACAAGTGACTGGAGAACACAGCACAACTCAAGAGAATGGAAGCCATCTACTGCCTTTTGGACTGACAGCGTGGTTATTTCTTGGCATTCCTCCATGACGTCTATATTTTTAAAGAGTGAACGGTACAGCTCTTAATAATTTGTTCTAAGCTTATGTCTCACATCCTCTCTTGCTCCTAACAGAACCAGATGCACAGATAGAACTGGAGGTGCTTGTCTGATTTTTTTTTTTTTTTGCATGAAGCAAAAAAAAAAGAAGAAGAAAAAATAGGCCTATACAGATATTAGATACTAGTCTGAAACACACACCAGTGTGACAGTTTAAAAACCATCCAGCACTTTCTTGTCTCAGTCTAGCCTTGCTTTGATGCTAAGCACTTAACACAGGAAGTGTAGCCAAATGTGCTGTATTAGTAAACTCCCATTTGGTTACAATTACAAAAGTCAAAAACTAGCAAAATAAAAGCAAACACAAAAACATATTAAAACATCAACAAAAAAAAAACTCAAAAAGACTAAATTCAATGTAACAGACAATTAAAACAACCTAGATCTGTGTGCAATGTGACCTACCCAAGTAATACTGCAAATAAAATAAAACAACTCAGTAAACCAAATAAAATAGGAAAATAAAAAAAACACAGATACACAGAGAAATGGCTCCTGGGTAGCATTCAGGGTAGCGTTTTGGGCTGGGAAATTCTGCTAATGTTACTGATGGACACAGCCACGCGTACACCCTCGGGTGACAGCTGGTTAATCCTGTCTGATATGACGGCTGAACTACGGGTGCGAGACATGGCAGATAAAGCGCTTGACATTACAGGCGAGAAACCAATAAACATTCACAGCTTACAAGTGACAATGAAAACGCTCGTGTCCCCGGCACAACAGACATCCCGCCGTGTTTGGGGTCGGCCTATAATTTATGAGAGAGAGAGGGGGGAAAGAAAAAGAAAAAAAAAAAGCGAGAGTTTTGACTATACAATAGGACCCTGTTTTCGAGGCCTGTTCTGCCTCAGTTGTACCATGAAGAGTGAAGAGCACCTGCTACAAAAAACAAAACAAAACAAACAAAAAAAAACGCAACCTCATACGTTCGTACACACACTGCACCGCACTTGCACACCCCCACACAACTCTTGCATCACCACCAGCATTCCATTCATGGCCTCACATGCGTTCTCTCCATCGTTTCAGCATCTTAAACCTTGCACCTTTTTCTGAGGCAGACCGAACAGACGGCTTAGGCGCCTCTGGCCTCACTGACATAAAGATCCCCCATCTCCAAAGCTGCTAGTGTGTCGACTGTGCTCGTGTGTGCGTGTGTAGGTGCAATTTACACAAATTCATACAACAGAAAAAACAAATATCAGCAAGAATCTAATGGATCAGACATTCAAGGAGAGTTGGGAAACACTTTTCATCTGGTATTCATCGAGTATCGGAGCCCTTTTCTCGTTTGGTTGCGAGTGTTGCAATTGTTTTGAACAAGTGGGACACATCCCACTCCCTGCAGTTAAAACCTGCATGTGGAAAATCTTGTGTCATGCTTGCTTGAGCCCAACTCAAGTGTGTGAAAAGACAATCAACTTCTTGTGCGAGAATGTGTGTGTGTGTGTTTTGGGTGAGAGGGTGAGAGAGAGAGAGAGAGAGAGAGAGAAAGAGAGAGAGAGAGTGTGAGTGTGTGAGAGCTATGCCCACACGTGACAAAAACCCCTTTTTAAAAAATCCTTAGAAGAAGGTCCTGAAGAAGTGTCCAGCTTCGCGTTGAGTGGGAGCAGGGGCAACAGTTCCATCAACCCCCCCCCCTCCCTTACGTAAAGTGAACCCTGCTTGGGCTTGGCTCTCGGAGAGGACCACCTCTTTTTCCATCAGAGTTCAGCAATCCAAGAAGGGGAGAGAGGAAACGGAGGACTCTGAGAACAAATAATGCGCTCATAATAAAAATAAAAAAAGGAAGTGAGCAGGAGGTTAAGATCCAGGCGTCTGAGTGGAGCGCAGACTCCAGGAATGAGGCTTGTAAAGGCAGAGGAGAAGGAGGAGGAGAGATGTCCTGGTGGAGGGAGTGCAGAGTTCATCACTTCGGACTAAGAAGAGAGAGTGTGAAGGAGGGAGGGCCGAGAAAATCTGAGGCTGGGGTAAGGAAGAAAAAGAAAGATAGAAGGAGAAAGATAGAAGGAAAAAGAGAGAGAGAGAGAGAGAGAAAGAAAGAGAAAGAAAGAGAGAGAGGAAAGGAGGGTAAAAGAGAGTGGGCTCAAGTCCTCCAGTCAGACGGAGCGGTCAACACACACGCGCACGCACACACATTTGCTCCACTCTGTAAGGCAGTGGTGGTGGGAGGGCTTCGCTGCGTTACTCAGGCTGGGTGATGGCAGTGGAAAAGCTACCGTTAAAAGAGTTCACTCTCCACTCCTCTTCTCTCCCCCTCCGCCCCACTCCTCCAACTCCCCTCTGCCGTCCTTTAGCACCCGCCTTTTAACAGCTCTCTTCCCGACTGATTTGTCCTTTCATTCGAAGGACATTAGATTAGCTGGGACCTGAAAGCAACAGAGAGAGCAAAGGAATTAAAACACTGGACAGGATCAGAGAACTAAAGCTCACAGCTTTCACTTTCATGCATAATCTGGTCTACCACTGTGCACACCCACAGAGGCGAGCAGGCTCAGTGGGTGATAAGGACTAATTGCTGAAGACATTGGTCCTGTACATATATACCATGTATGTATATATGTACACATGCACATTTCAAAAGGCCATTAGGGGTGGGAAAAGGCTTCCACTTCAATAGACCCGGCTAGAGTAGTCTTTCATTACAGGAGCACTGTTCTCTAGTCTTTATGGTGTTTGGGTGTTCTTGCTTTAAAAGGGCTTTTATGCTAAGTGGATTCAACACACAACAGAAGCTTCTATAAACATGCTTCTCCTAAAAGCACTAAAAACCAGGCGCTTTAAGTAAATGAGAGCTATAAATGCACACAGACTGTTTGTAAGAGTGTCTTACTGTTGATAGTACAGAGGCATGATAACAGATTTAAACTGGTCTCGGCAGATAACTGCTGGCAGTAGAAGGCTGTTTAATTTTTTTTTCTGTATTTTGACTATTTTACTGTATTCCTAACTCTACAAAGTACAGCTACTACAGTTGTACTACAGCTTTCATAATCAGGTCAAATAAAGATGAACAATCAGAGGTGTGAAATCAGTGTAATCAAGGTAATTCCTAATAATTAGGGTACAAAATCAGGGCAAATAGAATAGGAAATCAGTGTAATCAAGGTAATGTGTTGACGATTCAAGATGATTATAGCTGCACAATCAATAAGAGCAGCACAATCAGGGTTGTTTAGGGCCCACAATCAGGCTGAATAGGATGCAGAATCAGTGTAATTAGTGGAACATTTTAGATAATGGGGATTGCACAATCAATGAGAGGTGCACAATCAGGGTAATTAAGGGCACTCAATCAGGGTAATTTAGGGTGCACAATCAGGGCAAATAGGATGCCAGATTTCAGGGGTGAAAATTCAAGATAATTGGAGTTGTGCACTCAGTGAGAGCTGCACAATCAGGGTGATTAGGGTAGCAAAATCAGGGTAATTAAGGGTGCAGGATCAGAACAAATGGGATGCTAAATCAGTGTAATTAGGGTAATTAGGCAGCAAAATCAGGGTAATTTGTGGTGAAAATTCAAGATAATTAGGGTTGTGCAATCAATGAGAGCTGCACAATCAGGGTAATTTAGGGCACACAATCAGGGTAATTTAGGGTAATTCGTGGGGAAAATTCTAGATCATTAGGATTGCACAATCAGGGTTATTTGCGGTACGCAATCAAGGTTATTTGTGGTACGCAATCAAGGTTAACAAGGTTATTAGATCATTAGAAGCGTTTTTGGTTTCACTTTGGTGTGGGCCTTTACTTGCAAAGAAACTGGAATCAGCCATAAAACACTGTAACTGGTGCATCCTGATCTGTATTGTTAATCCAGGTAGCTGTAGCCCTAATTTCTACAGTCCGGTATCTGCATCGGTAGACATGAAAATGATATCAGGTACTGTAACTGTGTCAGCGCATCTGTAGTAGACAAGCCTTCAGATCTCATAGGAACAGAAACAGAAGGAGACGGTGGCACACCTACCTGCTGTCTGTTACTCTGACATGCCGCACTCAGGTGTTTAAACCACAGCAGAGCATTCATTCTGTTCCCTGCCTGGAACTTGTAAGAGTTTCCTGCACACACGCACACGCACACACACACACACACACACACACACACACACACACACACACACACACACACACAATTAGTCTCTGTTCCACACTGAGCTCTTGACTGGCTGCTCTCTGCCAGCACGTTTCCTCACTTTCTCTACTCCCACTCTACTCCACTCCTTTCTCAATCTCTATTTTCTCTCTGAACTCCATTATTCCCCGGGAAGAAGAACATCCTGCAGGTGCAGCGTCTCTTCTTCATTCTCACACTTTCTTTCCGTTTCACACACACACAGCTGTAATGATGTCAGATCAGGAATCCAAAGCAGGGGGAATGTGGACCAGATGAGGCGGAAAGAAATTACAAGAATGCGCTCAGCATGTTTCAGTGGTGTGCATGGCTGGCCTGACAACTGCTGAAAATGCCCATACGTCAGTATGCTAAACAGCATATCACTGCTCGGCAGTGCTACACCAAGTACTTAATAATCAAATTAAGAACTTACTAACTAAATAAATGCATACATAAATAATACTATCTGTATTCCCTCGGTTACAGGAGAGTAGATGCAGCCCAGTTAAATCCCAATTTAAGGATCGAACCCCAGCCAGTTAGTTCAGGTGCCATGAAACCTCAAGCCATAAATATAGTATTGTGTTTTAGACATCTAGACACATTTTCTAAAACCATTTATCTCAGCCATAAGAGTGTGTTTGCCTGTAAGAACATCATAGCATGTGAAAACATAAAAAAAAAAATAAGAAAACATAAATACAACCAAAAAGCACAACAAATGTCTCATATTGAGGAAAGTAGTTGATTTATGAAGATTATATTATATACAGGTCATAGCTAGAGACTGCTCTGTACAGTGAGGACACATTTTGCTTGCCCGTTAGCTTGGCTGGCACTGCACAGGTTTGTTAAATGCTCACCATGCTCAGAGTCCGTCAGCAGGAACACGTCGGGATGCTCTGGGTCATCTGCCATCATGGCCATCAAGCCCACAACAGACACACACTTACTGGAGGTGGACTTAAACTAAAGCAAAGACAAAAAAAAAAAAGAAAGTGGGATACAAAAGAGAAGAAGTGAGAGAGGTGGTCAGCCCCCCCCCCAGCCACAATAATTTCGCATGCCTTTGTGTAGCTTCTCTGTGGGTTGGCATGCAAGTGTTTACATGTGCGCATGTGTGCACTCGCTGCATGTGGTTGCTTTTAACTCGGCCAGTGAGTGACAGCTGGTCCACGACTGATGATGTCATACAGCTCATTATCCAATGAGTGTAAGCAGCTGCCTTTGCGGACGGCACATGCTGATTACCCAGTCATTAGGAACCCTGCTTGTTTGCATTCTTTCGTTCTGAAGCGTTCTCCCTGCGGCTACTGGGAAATTACAGGTCTCTTTCCCTGAGCGGCAGACCAAGCTGTCCGCAAAGTCCCTTTTCCCCTTCTCATCTCTTTTTATCTCCCTCTCACACACACACAATGGAATCACAGAGCATTAATGCACAGCAAGCGCAGAGCTTGACCTGAGGCAATGTGTACAGAATCAGTAACTGCTGATTGAGACTTTAAGGCATGGCTGCTTTGTGGGAGACACTTACATGCTTCCTCTCAGTGGCTTTGAGAGATTTGGCAGTGTAATAGTAGAGCTGAGTACCACACAGAGCTACCCAGTACTTAGTCCATGCAGCCACCTAGAAAGACACAGAGAGACAGAGATAGTGAAACAGAGAGAAAGCATTAATCATAGATTTTTTTTCCTGACTTTTACTCCCCCCCCCATACATATTCTCCCATCACATGCAATGCTTCTAACATTGAAATGGCAATGACCGACACATATCCCCTCTCAGCTGGTCCAGAAGTGTAAAGGGTGTCCTTTAGGGGTGTTTACACTTCTTGACTTTAGGGTTAGCCCAAGCACATGAAACATCAATTTCATAACGCGGCATAACGCTGCTTTAACTTTCAATAACACTGAAACTTTAATTTCAACAGGAAAAAAAACAAAAGGTGCTCTCCCTGCCACACTTTCACACGCTTATAAACCCCTTATGCTCTGTGTTTTTTTTTATTACACTTCAAGGTAGAAATGTTAGTTTAAGGGAAAATGCCATGTGTAGGGTACACCACTACAACCAGACGTTTGAATGCAAGGTGGAGCCAAACTCCAGTGAAGTCGTCCTGGCAAATGTACCTGTACCTGTACGGTGCAGGAGGAGCAGGAGGGCTCAGTGTGAACAGAAGAAGGCTCATGAGAAAACACGGAAAGCACCATGATCTCTAGGTTCCAGCGGGAAAAAGTGGAACATTGAGTAACAGTACATTTTTTTTGTAGTTTTGTGTGTGGATAAGTGGATAAGAATAAGTGGACCTGTGTGCGAGTGAGGCTGCCTCTGTGCCGTTGAGACACAGCATGTGCGGCAAAGGGAAACGACTCGGACGCTTTCGTTTTAGGGTTGACTATTTTTGTGCACAATTTAGAAAAGAAGGTACCCTTGGCCTTTTTCAAACTGAAGATACTGTGATTTTCATGGCAAATATAAACATGTGCATTCCACTAAAACGTATTTAGGACTGCTTGTGTGAATAGAGCAAATCTTTGATGTAACAGGGATTTGAGTGGGAAACAGCCAGTCACGCTCACTAATGCCTTCCCCATTAGCACATACTAACATCATTTTGTTGGCCCTGTTTTCCAACAAGGACAGAAGAATTGAAACACATACAGAGAGACAAAACAGAGGAAGTGGTTTGAGAATCCCAGTCTTGACTACATCATGAATAAAACTGAACTTTAAAAGGGGCAAATGTTCCTACAGAGAAGGAACACATTAACTCAGCCCAATAAAAGTCTAATGGACTGTGCGTGTGGCTGTGTGTGTATGTGTATGCTCATTTGTGAGTCAGCTACCAAAAGCAAAGGACGCCGTCTTAGCATTTAAGTTAATGGCGAAGATCAGATAAGTTGATACGACGGCAGTGGCCTGTGTTAAAACGGCAGCGGCACAGTGCTGCACGGCTATTGAGCAAAGAGTCCTAGCCTCTTTTCATATCTGCAGCCAATCAAATATCTCACCTTTTTCCAAGCAAAGCATGTGAGCAAAGCCCATTTATTTATTTATTTTAAAAAAAGGTACAAAAGGCCAGGGTGTCAGGTAGGGAAAAGGAAATGATTGGTGGAAAAAGTGGAAGAGAGATAGAATGGGAAAGAGATGCGACTGTAAAAGTCTCCCTCTGCTCCAATAATGAGACTTTAAGAGCATGTCTTTTACTGCTCTGGCTCTTTTACACACTACACACACACACACACACATAAGCAGTGCAGCAGGACGGCAGGGGAGGAGGGTTGGGTTGACTCAGCAGTGTGACAGCACAACTGAGCAGAGAAATGACAGAGAGGGAGAAGGGGGGGGGTAGTAATAAAGACCTAAATTCCTGACCAGCAGTGTGTGTGTGTGTGTGTGTGTGTGTGTGTGTGTGTGTGTGTGTGTGTGTGTGTGTGAGAGAGAGAGAGAGAGAGGTGTTTTGGAAAAGATGATTGTGAGCAATGAGAAGATGAGGGTGGTGGGAGTAGGGGTCTGAAGAGCGTGTTTGGAGAGGAACCAGGACTGAGAGATGAGAACAGGTGGTGATGATGAGGTGTAAAGAGATAAGCAGATGAAGCAGGTGGTGAGCGATGGTAACAAGCAGAGGAGAGCTGGAGGAATGCAGGTGAAGGCTAAAACAAGGCCAGATGAACACTGAAGTACCATTTGGACTAGACAGGTTTTCTACAAGTAATGAAGTAATGCTGCTACAGGAAACGGCATTCGCAGCCAGGAGATCCAGAGAGCACAACTGACTTAGCCTCCTCTGGATGGGTGGGATGGTATACCTACACCTTTCCAACCTCTCATCTCGTAGATGTAAACAGGCCGTTTCTGTGTTCCTGTGACTTAAAAGGTGGATATCAGATGGCTGTCCAGTATTGGGCTTTATTCTAAAAGCACAGCGAGCTCAAACACTCCTGAAACCTGCATTATGAATGGATGGAGCTAAACTGCAGTAGACGAATTTAACATTAATATGCATACAGTTACAACCCTAGTTCAGAGGGATGGAGGAGGCGAGTCATAGAGGTGTATAGAGTATGTACCGTGGGTTTCTTGCCCTCCTTGAGGAGGGTTTTCCTGCGCAACACTCCCTGGACAGTCACTGCTCCGGGGTACAGGTGCACCGCCAACTCCTCAGACTCTGCAGAGCTGCAGAAACACACATACATATATATATACACACACACACAGTTACACTCTTGCAGCATGCAAACAAAGGACAGGTTACACATTTTTAAGGCATTGTAGGCATATTTAGTGGTAGACCATGCTGCCTTTCAACCCAGACTCATCATGCCAGTAAGGACAGGCACACACGGTTAAGTTATAGATTATCTAATGTATCCAAGGAAATTTAGCCAAATTTAACCAATTAATTAGCCAATTAAACAGGACAAATGATGCTCTCTTACTGAATCCATGATATGCTAAGACAATTGCATGGTGTCTCTCAATGCCTACCTCTACTAACACCTGATTCCTCATATGAATTACACTCGATAAAGAACCAAGAGCCTGGTGGCGTGAATAACAGCATGTCACTCATCTCAACTCTAGATTTAGATCATAAACACTCATCATTTAAAGCAAACATACACGCAAAACACACAGAGAAAGTGTAATAAGAGGGAGGATGAGGCAGAACCCACACCGCAGAGCTTTGATCTGGAGAAAGAGCGAGTGAGAAGACACCTCAGGTGAGGCCTAAGGAGCAGGTATAGCTTTAATATGCAATTCACTCTTCGTTAAAATTGTAAAACAAACAAACAACAAAAGAAGACAGACCAAAGGGGGAGGCAAGGCTTTGTTTAGACAGTTACTAGAATAAATTTACACCTGATGTTTTCTCTAATGTGATATGTGGGTAAAGCCTGGAATGAACTGCAGAGAACTCAGTTCCCCGCGATGCTCCCTCAACCGTGCTTCACAGTTGGGATGAGGTTTTGCCGTTAAGAGTGCAGTGTTCCTTCTCCTCCATGCATAACGTCTTTTGTCTCAACTCTCTATAGAACATTTTCCTCACAAGCATGCACACCACACTTGGTCAATGTTTTTCTAATAGTGGACACACAAACAAGGTTTTTGCAGTTTGCAGAGTCTTCTCCCGTTACCCTCGGAACAGTGAATCCCATTTTATCTCTGTGGTCTCATCAGTTCTTTGGTTTGTGACTTTGGTTTCTTTAAACTTAGCTTTAAATCTTTTTGTTGTCCTTTCACGCTGCAGCCACGCCCTCCCATGGCCGCGTTCAGACATTTCTTTAGAAATGCCTTCAAACACAGAGTGGTTCCAATATGTGCCTTCTAATTTAGTTTGAACGGAGACATACCCCAAATATTTGTGTGGTCTGTTACCTCACTATCCCACCACTGAAAACCTCCCTCGCTGCTGCCTGTCGACCATTTTCCCTGCTCTCCAGCGAACGTGGAGTTGGACTGACGCTAGAGTCGAATGAACTCCAATCTGAGGGAAGCCTGTTCACATTGCCACACAGAAAACACATCTGTGCCTGAGGATTTGGACCAATGCTGTGTGAATGTAGCCTTTGTCAGGGCATGTTGCCATATGCAGATATATAGATATAATACTTACACGACATTCAGTACGCAGTCTTCTCTGGCAAACTCAAAAACCTCAATGCCATTTGATTTATTTCTTCACAAAGCAGAATTGCAGACAGCTTGCTTGTGGCAAATAAATGGTTGGTGCATGATTATTTTTCTCGGTCTTTAATTGTCTCTTTTTAAATGTTCCTTTAACCATGAAAAGCTATGTTTTTCCTATTTTTTTGGAATTACAGTTTGTGGTCTTCTCCTTTTTCCTTTACCCTCAAATTATGAAATTCTGATATTATGAACACCTGAAAGATCCGTTACATTGTACATCCGTTATAAGTTACTTTGTACACATTTGTACAGTTTTGGTTTTGCATTTTTGCAAGCGCACTAAAGGACTTTGCATGATACACCTAGGTCCCCGTGTAATCATTGGTTTGTAGGAGGAGGTGCTCCTGGCATTAGCATGTTGTCAATTGGGTGGGTAGCCTTTTCCCAGATAACACAAGTGAACAGACTCATTTCACCATTACTTTGTTACATTACTACAGCAGGACCAACATGAACTCGAAACTAGCTGAAATTCGCCAAATGAACGTGCTTCCATGCAGCAATTATATTGTAGCTAACAGAAAAGGAGGAAAAGAGGCATGCAATGTTTATTTCTTGCTGCTTTTCCTGTTCTTTCTTAGTAGTTTAATGGGTGGTGATAGCCTGCCTCGCCTCAGCTTGCTGTAATTGGTCCAAAAATATAAACCATACAATTTTTTTTTTTTTTAAACGCGCAAACGAACTGGACCATGGTTCAGCTGATCCGGGCCGAGACCGCCACTTTTGGTTGGACCTAAATTTCAGTATTTAGACTGTGGTTCGCAGCACCTTTTTTACACCTATTTTGTAGTCCAGACCAAACAAGATAGGTAGGAAAGGACTGTGGAAAATTATCGAACACTACCAAGTCGGAATACACACACACACAGACACACACACAGACACACACACACACACACACACACAGAGAGAGACAACTGTCAATCACTTTCTGTAGTCTCCCTTCCTCGCTCTTTCGCCATCTGAAATTGAGAGGTAGTTGGAAGCTGGCCTAGCTTTGGAGCTGTATTTGAGAGAAGTCAGAGAAAGAGGCACAGACATCACAATACACCCCACCTCCCCCCTCCCACCCCACATAAGTAGCTGCCACAAGGAAAGACTTTGTTCACTCATAACAGGGAGAGGGTTTGTAAAAGAGTGGCTGCCTCAGCTGCAACAACAGGCAGATCAAGCAGCAAGCTGAGACAGAATACCCAACACCCACGCACACCTTCAGAGAAGCCCATCACCTAGGGTCACTGCAAAAATACACACATCTTCTAGCACCAGTATACACAGAGTGTGCAGCTAGTTGGTCCAGTCCACAAGAAAAGGGGCAAGGGAAAGAAGAGCGAGGGAAAGAGAAGAGGAAGGAGAGAGGGAAACAAAAGAGCGCCTCATGGTGACAGCTATTACCTGCTGGGCCTCAGCCCTCCTCTGCAGGACATGCGGCCCACTCGCGTGACTGGGCCCAAAGAGTGGTAGAAACGAGTCCTGTAGGGTGTCAGTCACAGCAGTGTATTGATCAGTCTCAACCATCTCTCTCTCACACACACAAACACACTTTGTGAAAAGTCTGGAGACACATAGTTTTTCAAAATGAGCCTGTTGTCCTCGTGTGCAAAGCTATAATTATTAAATATTAATCCTTAAAGACCAACCAGGCTGATTTTAATCCAACTTGAGTTGCTAGAAAAGTTAAGTAAACCCTTTGGAGTTGCCTGGAAGTCACAATTATAGACAAACACTATCTAACTAAGAACACAAACAGTGGTACTGTCATGTCTGTCATTGAGCATGTTTAGATGGTAAACATCTACAGTGTAGGCTAGAAAAGGTAAGTGAACCCCTTGAATTTAATAACTTGTAGACCTCCCGTTTAGCAACAATTATACCTCAATTAAACATTTTCAGTGGCTGCAAATAAGATTAGTACAGCGCTAAGGAAGAATTCTGGACCATTCTTTCTGCAAATGTGTTCATCCGTATTTTTAGAATGTCTTGTGGGCACAGTCTTCTTCAGGTCATGACACAGCAGCTCAATAGGGTTCGGGTCAGGTTTCAGATTTTTGAGCCATTTCAAAAATACTAATCTTTTTTTTTTTTAAGTTGATTTACTTGTGTACTGCGGGTCACTGTCTTGTTGAATCACCCGACGCCTCTTCAGCTTGAGGTCATGGACTGCTGCTATACACTGTGTTTGTCTATAGTTGTGACTTAGATACTAATGCGACCACATTTTTTAGCACATCAAAGCAGAAATCCAGATAATTTCAAAGGATTCACTTAGTTTTTCTTGCAACTATATCTATGACAATTACAAAAAGCACTGCCCATGTGAACAAAGCATGTGCAGCACTTACAGCTGCTAAGAAGGTTAATGAAGGTTTTTTTTTTTAAAGGAATTAGAAAATAAAGTTACTTTACTTATTAATTGTTAACTATTTTCACAATAATGGCTTATTTTAATTTTTTTTTATGTGAAAACACTCCAAGTTTAATGTGTCTCCAAGCTTTTAACGGGTGGTGCACACACAGCAGCAGAAGGGTCCGCCGTCTCTTTTCTGCTCTGACAAACCTCTAAAACACAACAATAGTCAGCCTCCATCATAACACTAACGCAACACATGGTTTCAAGCTATGCAAAGAGTAAATTAGGACATAAAGCATATGGAGTTTTAGGACACTGGTAATAGCAAAACTCCTGAGACCATTATCCCTGAGGGACTCTCGCTTTAACAGCACAGCAGTGGATGTTTCTCAAATCATCCAATTCGATCCTAGATCTGCTGGGCAAGACTTCAGGAAGATATTCAAGGGGTCTAGTTCACAGAGAGACACGCTACGGAGGGGAGTACTGTGGTCAGATGTAGTGGTTTGGTGAATTTTACATCCAGGCTTGTACATTTTCATCTTTGCACTAAATTCTCAGAAATTGTGACCTGAAGAATACTCTGGCAACACAAAAGTGTACAATCCGAACACACTTATCCAATTAAATGACATTACAAAGACAGTTATGTACCAAGACTAGTGCTGTACGAACACAACTACATATGTTTGTTTCAACAAATACGCAATGCATAATGCAGCTCACGGATAAACCTTATAAAATGACCATGTAACACAGGAACGCATGGTGTTCCATCTTATATAAAATGGCTCCAAATTGAGAGGTTTTTGTATGTGTGAGTGTGTTTACTAGACCTTAGACAGGAGGGTCACAGGACTGACTGGGTTATGTAAGTACTCCATATGCTAGATGCTTTAGACTGACTTGCCAGGCACATGTCCATTTGTGGTCATGCATGTGTGAGAGTAAAAGAGCATGACAGTCTGTATGCGAGCGAGCCACTACGAGAAAGACAGACACTCACCTCTCAAACGCAGGCCAGGACATTTCTTCACTCAGTTCAGAGCCTTCACTGCTTCCTGAAACCATGATTTCACAGGAAAATCACAGAAAAACAGTTAGCCTAGATATTAGGACATATTGCATTACACACACACAGATAATTTGTCATTTTTTTGTGGACATGCCTTTCTAATGAATGCATTTAGATATGTGCATTCAGCACAATGCCTAAAGCCAGTCGTGGGCTAGAGGAGTATAAAGCCCCTCAGCATTGAGTGGTGGAGTAGTGGAACTGTGTTCTCTGGTATAATGGATGGTGGTGCTCCATTAGGGATGAGTTGGGGAGTAAGAGATGAGGTGGAGTGGTGATCACCCAACATCCTGACCTTATTAACGTTATCACTGAACGCAATCAGTGATAACAGGGCAGTGGTGGCTCAGTGGTTAGAGCACCAGGCTATCGATAACAGGGTTGTGGGTTCGGCAAGCTGCCACTGTTGGGCCCTTGAGCAAGGCCCTTTACCCTCTCTGCTCCCCGGGTGCTGGAGTTGGCTGCCCACCGCTCTGGGTGTGTGTGAACCCACTGCCCCTAGTTCACTAGTGTATGTGTGTTCACTACCACAGATGGGTTAAATGCGGAGGACACATTTTGCTGTACATAGTGCAGTGACAAATACATGCACCTTTTAATCTTTTAAACCCTAACAGCAGTGCTCCAAAATCTAGCAGACAGTAGAGACAGTTACTCCAACAAAAGCAGTATAACCTCTTTTTTTTTTTTTAATTCGCTTGATTTAAGAGACAATGAATAAGCAGGTGTCCCAATACTTTTTTCCAGTGTGTCTATATACCTGTAACAAGTAGATATACAAGTGTTTGTGCATTACCCAATGAAATCCCGCTGGACAGAGTGGAGCTCTCGGCCTGGCCTCTTGTGGGTGTGTGGCTCTCCAGCACGCTGTCGTCCAGCAGGTGTCTGGACCCAGCATTGGGGAACGTGGCGCTCTTAAACTCCACTGTGTTCATCTTATGAATGAAACTTCAGCACAGGGAGAGTACATAATTTGAGGTTTTGGGCGGAAAAAAGTTTTTCATTTAGAAACCATTTCACATTCATACTACTTGTAGCATTTTGTTAGCACAAGTGATCTGTCCACTAAAAGACATTACAAGCCAATGAATGACACTTTTGCCATTCCATACCTGGCTAGTGCGCCCCAAAGAAATACTCTGCCCCAAAAAATCTGTAGTCTGTAACTCTGCCCCATTGATGGTGGCTGTGGCAATGTACGACTCGGCTCCTGATCGGCTCCATTCAACCCTACACTCCTCGCCAAGCCCCACCTCTGCACACTCGCCGATATACTGCACATTGATAGGCTCTTTAAAGTGAAAAGGTCAGGAGGAGGACACTCACTTGTAGCCCAGGCTGTGACATTTCCTGTGTCCGTAGGGGAGGAGGTTGCGAGGGGAAGGTGGAGTGGGCGGGACCTTGGGCAAGGCGCCCTCTGCCACGTTGCCGCGACGACCACACAGCGGTGAGCCGGAAACATCAGGACCTGAGATAACGACATATGCGAGCAGGATAAAGTGTACTGCATGTTTTGTGTGCTTTGACATGCTTTTATGGAGCTGGAGTGCATGTTAACATGGATTTACGGGTTTATGGAAGCCCCCTTTTTCTTACCTACAAGGTCTTCTCTAGAGGCAGTTGCACGAGGTGTGCTGGTGGCTGGTTCAATCTTTAAAGACAACCTGAACAGAGTGCAGACTTTCATTTGACAAATTCCACACATATGGGCAGGAGTAAGTACAAGACGAGTCCACGAAACACTCACTTGTAGTTGTCATCCTCCACAAACTTCTGTAACTCCTCGATGTAGTGAACCGAGTTGAGATAGTTCTGGACGTGAGGCAATTCTGGTATATCTGAGGAAGAAAATAAGAAAATGGTCAAATTAACCCTGTGAACTGTGGACATCCTCAAAGACTCAGGGGTTAATGACCTAATAAAATATTGGGCACAGGTCAGGAACACCATCACAGGGTACCACAACTCACATTCACTCCAAGGGGGCAATTCAGCATAGCCAATTCCCCTACCATGTGTTTTTGTGAGGGGAGGAGAAACCAAAGCACCTGGAGGCATCCAACATGGACACGGAGGAACCTACCCAACTCCTCACAGTGACCAGAAGAACCCACAACCCCTCACAATACGTTGTTATGAGAAAGTGAGTAGTGAGTGGCATGTCCAGAAGCAAAGCTACACACCATATTCACAGGATCTCTGGAGGTCCGAGATGATTCTCAGGATGTTGTTCATCAGGTTGGAGCGCTGCTCGTTCTCCAGAATGCTGCCAGTGGAGGGATACGCTGAGTCGATGTAGGTCAGATCAGACAGGTACATACCTAAAGAGAACACACAAAGCACAGAGAGAAAGGTCAGTCGTACAAACTCCGCATGCGAGTTGTTCTTTGAGCGCAATGCTGCGCAAACAGCCTCCAGCTGTGGTGCCGTAACAGAAAGCACACTGGGCCAGCGGGGTCATCCCATTTCTCCTAAACACACGACTTCCTACTGTGTTCAACAATCAGCCAAACGCACACAAACACATTCCTTTCCCATTAAAGTGCCATAATGATCGGTTTCCAGTCTTCAAGGTGTCGCGCAGTGCAGTCCAGCTGTGCATGTCTTACAGAATAAACAGACGGAGGAGATGAAGACATGTGTCTCCCACTTTTTCTGCTGCAGGAGAGAGTCTTGAGCCCAGAAAGGAGGAGGAGAGACGGATTGGCGTCTTTGGCTGTGGGAGAAAATGCTTATTTCACAGAGGATAAATATTTGAGCGTATTAGGAACATTATGACAGAAAACATCAGCATTAAAAAGAAGAATGGGGGACTTCGAGAGAAAGGGATATTTTTCAAAGTGGCACTTTAGACTGCAGCCTTCTGTCCTCAGGCATAAGTGATAGCAGGGGCGGAACAGAACAAATTACTAGCTCTACTACATTACTGTAGTCTGTTACCTTTCTAAAACGGCCTGTACTTTGTCTTAGGGCCGTTAGTCCATCTACAGTTTTCCTACAATTTTATATACATACAGACTAATAATTGTAAAAAAAAAAAAAAAAAAAGTGTGAAAGAGAAGTCAGAACAAAATCTGCATCTCCAAAAAGGCAACTTTACAGAAAAAGAAAAAGCCATTCCTCACGGTCTAAAGACATTAATGTAAAATGACCTTTTTTTTCAATTCATTTGGGACCATTTATATTTATATATATATATATATATATATATAAATAAATGTTAAAGATAAAAATGGAGATACAATGTAGCTCTTCATATTGTAATCATTTAACAATAATGTAATAACACCCACAAATGTAATAAAAAAGTGTATTTAATATAATAAAATAACTGGAATAATGATGTAATAGAAGGTTTTGAGAGTCAATTTATTTTATTTTTACCAATTATATTGATCATATTATATTACTTTAATTACATTTTCAGGTCAGTCAATTGAAATATATAATTATAGGCTGTGTTACATTTCCAGTTTGATCCTGGAAATCCTACACTTCACCCTATACTTCTCTCCACATGTGGATTTCTTTGTTTTTACAAATGACTGGAAAAATGTGTCTGCTCTGATGTCATGAGAATACGGACCTCATTATGAAAAAATGCTTTAAATATCTTTTTTCACTCACTCAGTTTAAGGAGCTTTGGCACAGCCATACGTAGCTATAAGATGCCTAATGCCTAATTATCAGGAACCCCCCCACCCCTCACACGAGAACTGTAATGCAATAGTCTGTGCACGACAACTGTGTCGCATTAGTGAGGAGTTACATCATTAGTAATAATAGCATTTAAGAAAAGAGGAAGCAAACTCCAAGAGAGATGATGACATGGCAAATGAAGGGCTGAGGGCTCAAAGAGAGGAACTCATTTAGAGTCTTATCATCTGTCCCATCCATCAGACTAACTAAAAACTGAGGGGGGGGGGTGGAGGGGTTTCCTGCATTTGTCAATGAAGTGTGAGTCAGATTTCCATGATGTGAAAATGCCTAAAATGCATATTGGGTACATACCTCCAAGACACACACGGGCAAACATACATTACATAACGTCTGCAAGAAACCATGGAAAATCCCCCCAGCTCTAATCAGCATTACTGAACGGTCAACTGCAACAAATCAGTATAAACAACTGAAATGTAACACACACACACACACACACACACACACACACACACACACACACACACACAAGCTGCAGTGCACTTCATACGTCAAATGATTCACATTACAGCACAGAGAGAAAGAAAGAAAGATAGAAAGAGTGAGAAAGGAAGAGCAAAAGAGGGAACATGAAAGAGTGAGGAAAAGAAAGAACAAAAAATAAAGTGAGAGAGAGGCAAAGAGAAACAAAGAGAGTGACACAAAGTGAGAGAGAGACTAAGAAAGTGAGGCAGAAAACAACATGCTAGAGACAGAGAAAGAGAGAGAGAGACAAAGTGAGGCAGAAACGGAGAGAAAAAGGAAAAAGAGAGAAGAGAGAAAGAGACTGGGAAAGTGAGGCAGAAACAGTATGCTAGAGACAGAGAAAGAGAGAGAGAAAGTGAGAGGTAAAGAGACTGAGAAAGTGATGCAGAAACGGAGAAAAAAAGGAAAAAGACAGAAGAGAGAGACAGACTGAGAAAGTGAGGCAGAAACAGTATGCTAGAGACAGAGAAAGAGAGAGAGAGAAAGTGAGAGGTAAAGAGACTGAGAAAGTGATGCAGAAACGGAGAAAAAAAGGAAAAAGACAGAAGAGAGAGACACTGAGAAAGTGAGGCAGAAACAGTATGCTAGAGACAGAGAGAGAGAGAGAGAGAGAGAGAGAGAAAGTGAGAGACAGAGACTGAGAAAGTGAGGCAGAAACAGTACGCTAGAGACAGAGAAAGAGAGAGGTAAAGAGACTGAGAAAGTGAGGCAGAAACGGAGAGAAAAAGGAAAAAGACAGTGAAGAGAGACAAAGAGACTGAGAAAGTGAGGCAGAAACAGTACACTAGAGACAGAGAAAGAGAAAGGCAGAAACAGAATGCAAGTGACAGAGAGAAGGAGAGAGACAACGAGACTGGGAAAGTGAGGCAGAAACAGAGAGAAAAAGAGAGAAGGAGACAGAGCGAGACAAGAGTCAGACAGAGTCCTGTCTCCACTCAGACCACAGTCTAAAGTTTAGAGGTCTCTCTCTCCCGCTCTCTCTCTCTCTCTCTGGGAAAGGAGGACGTGATTAAGGGGGATTGAGAAGAAGTAGACAACTTCTGGCTCCACTTCAGCCTCCAAAAAATAAAAGTAAAAAAAAAAAAAAAAAAGGAAAAGGGAAAAGGGGAAAAAAAAAGCCCTGACCCCCACTCCCTCTCTCCCCCAGCCTCTCCTCCATCCCTCCTCCTTTTCCCTCTCTCCTTCACCTCCCCAATCCTTTGTGAAAAAGCGGAGGCGGTGTCCGAGGGCAGCTCAGTCTCCAGAAGGCAGCGGCTTGGAGTTTCAGAGCAATGCCCCGGCTTCAGAGCCGCTGAAGCCAGAGACAGGCGCGCACCACTGGATCTCTGGAAACAGGGGGGTGGGAAGTGTGGGGAGGGGATTCAGCCTGGAGCTGTCCCAGAGAGGAGGCCTCAAACGTGGGACATGAGAGACAAGCAGAGCCCTGAGGACTTCCATAAAACTTCTAACTTCAGACAACTTGAAGGGACGCAGAGAGACACGGCCGAACCCTGAAAAGACCTGAATCTGCTCGGTGCATGTAAACATATACGCAGACAAAAAAAATATATATATACATACACAGCCTCGGAGGAAAAGGTGAGTGTGACCGGAGCACAAGACGTCCCGTACTTTGCTCTAATGTGATTTCTATGTTTCCTCATCTACTAACCCCTCTCCCCTCTGTCTTCTCTGTCCTCTCAGCAGCTGCGGTATGTCCTCAGGAAAGCCTTCTCTCTATCTGTCCCTCCGCTCTCTGCTCAGCACATGCTGTAATGTTTAGTGCTGAAGGTTGATTTTCCTCCGAAAAACAAAAAGCTTGCCGGTCAGCTGGCCGGTCAGCGGGTCAGAGAGCAGTGCTCTGGCCCTGGATAGGATTACACCAGTTACCCAGCTTGTGTAAACCAGCGGCTCAAAACTGGAATGAGATCAAAGCCAGGGAGCTCCTCAGAATCAGATGATTCCCCACCGCTGTACGGAGAGTCAGTGGGGAAAGGGCTAATGCGGCTAGATGTGAGGGTCTGTTTTCTTTGCTGAGCGTAAGACTAGAAGAGTCTTCTGTAGTCTCTGCTGGGTCAGGGGTGCAGAAAAGCTGCCCTACAGCAGTGCTGAAGATGCCGGTCAGGAAGAACAACAACAGACAAGTAATGGCCGGTCTTTGCAGTTACGCAATATGCCAATAACGGGGCTGTAAAAGGCACCTGCGATTCAACTCTCAGATTTGGAGAAGTTTGGTTAGTGTATAAAGCTACTAGATAACTTGTGCACTCATTCTTTGGCCAAAGCAGAAGCTGGCTACATCCCACTGCTGTGTGTGCACACACTTCAAAAGACTCTCAGTGCTTGAAAGTATCACGTACAGACAAGAGACGTTGGTGTGTGAAGAACCTTTAAAGATCTAAGGAACCCTCACACCCTCAGACATCTCCTGTACAAACATGGGGCCTCACTGGCTGAGAGTTTTCTTAAATTAGCCCGTGAGAAACGGCCTAACAAAAAGTCTACATGATGTCTAGACATTGCTGAACGAATTTGAGTGACAGCAGATACTGATCCAGTCTGTGTGTTTATATGAATAATCCAGTCACACAGTTTAGATCAGATGAGCTGCTGATAAATACTGGAGTCCCTTCATGTTTAGTATCAGTTTCTATGGTGAGACATTCTGGACTAATTGAGTTTAGTCGAGACTTTTCTATTCGTTTTATAGTGTTTAATATCTAATAATCCAGTCTGACTCTCCTCCCTGACCAATCAGCTCCCAGCTCCTTTACAACACTGCAGTCTAATCACTGTGTGTGTGTGTAGTGGTACACACTCCGGACTGATATCTGTAGTTGTTGTTGGTCTGCTGGTGTGTAATAGCTGCTTTATAATGGGTGAATGTGCTGTGATTTGGGTTTCTATAGCGTGCGTGTGTATTAGCGTCAGTGCTGGTTTATAAACAGAGGTAAAACTGAGCGATTCAGTGCTTGTTTTATAAAAGGGTCGGATATTATGGTCTGTTTTCAGGTTTCACTGTAAAATAGCTCCACACTGCAGACTCTCAACTCCTTTATTTACCTTCTGAGAGTGTCCGCACTGCTGTCGGCTGAGCAATAATGTCCATTAATGGCATCTTGAGAACACCAGATGGTGCTCTGAACACAGTGGCTAAGAACAAAAACTTTGTTGGACTGGACTGGACTGAGATTAAAATGGGCGATACCATACCACATGCCTGGATCAGCTCCTGGTTTTTAAAGTGAAAAACAATGTTCTTACAATGATGGATCCCATTGTCCTTGTAAACTGAATAAATTCTAAACACTGGTGAATGCTAGAATCTTTGTGGCTTTAAGAAGAAATTTTTTCTATAGCATCATTCAAACCTCTTGAAATAACTTTTTTGTACACTGTACTGAGATACCAGAGGGGTATTTCGGCATTCAATGGAATTTTTTTTTTAAACAACTCTCTGGACGGGCAGTCACAGGCCAATGCGGATACATTTAAACGTAGAACCTGGAAAAGTGGCAAAGTGTTCCAAACGTAAAACCTATCAAAGCAGGTATTTTAGCACATGACAAATACGTTTACAATACTGGTCAAACCCACAATTTCAGTGGCTGAGCTGTTTTTTATGTTTATAATAGCATCAAGCACCTCTAAAAATAATCAACTGAAAGTTCTTGATGCACCCATTAAGTTTCCAAAGAATCATAACTGGAAACCTGAGGTCAGAGATTTACACATCTAGTCAATAAGAAACTGTGAGAGGACAGAAATGTGTTTTAGTGTGTGTGTGTGGTCCATTTGCATGACTGCACACAGAACTTAAACACCACAAGAACAGAAAGAATGTCAGTCCTAATAAGCAGCACACTGAACCTCTAATCACATCAGTTACACCCCTAAACAACAGGGGGTTCTTCATGGGTCCTCTGCTAAGGGCAACATGTATAGATGTACAGAACCATTACAGCTCAAGGAATCACCCGAATGCATCATGTCTGGCAGAACGGTTCTTTATATAATCTTTTAAAAATGGGATATAGGTATAGCACCACTCTGGTTCCACTATTGTAACGAGTTAGCTGGGCATTCTGGGAAGTACAGCCCTAATAACTACGCATCGTCCTGCTCTGCAGAGTCTTTTCAACAAACGGGCTGTGTTTGACTCTGTTTGATCTGGGTGGTACATGTTTCACTGGGGTGGGGTGGACTGCGGGCATCTGGTGGCCTTCAACTCGGCTTGTCTCAAAGCCTTGTTCAGCGTTTTCCATATCTTTGACTCCACAATACGCTCTGATGTGTTCTTTGGTGGATCGTATGCTCCCGATTTGCACTTCTTTAGGATGACGTGCTGTGATGTGGGCTCTCAGCGTAGAGGGGCTTGTGTGTTCTTGGTGGCTCTTTCCACACAGTGCTTCTCCGCTGTTTTGGACGGGATAAGGGGTTCCATTCATAAAAGGCCCGCTTAAAGAAAAACAAACCCACCAAGACACAAGGTCATTTTTAAGCTAACCGTTTCCTCATGTAGAAACACCAAACCCAGTTACCTGATCACCTCCTAGTTCAGGTGTACGTGTGCGCACACATAGCTATGATTTCTTACTTCAGCCTGACGGTGGTTGATTTTCTTTTGTTTCGATGTTTTTAAGCTAACAGCACACTCCTGTTTGGAGTATTCTTGGTGCTCCCCATGGAAAGAAGCATTTAACAACATTAACTGCAGGCTTGATCTTATCCTTAGTCCTAACCTGTGAATAGTGATCATTTACAATTATCAAAACAGCCACAATATGTTTTCTGAGCTCTGACACGCTCACAGTTTGATGGCATTAAAACTTGAAAATGTGCACTATGAAAATGCAAATTTCATATTGATTCTATATAAAAAGCTCACCCCTATACGAAAGTAATATGTAAGTGTAGTTACTATGGTTATTACTGGTTCAACAACCTTGCTTTGGACATTATTCACATGTAAACCACTTGCATGAATATGAATAAATATATGTATATATGAATGCTATCAACATGAACCTTGTTGTCGTGATGCACTATGTTTTTTGGAATACCTTGGATATGGTTAGAGCTTGATGAACACTGACCAACTGCACGTTACCTTATAAGGGTGTGATTCGTTCTGTTTAATTGGATGGAGAACAGCCAAATTTCCAGTATGGAAAGTATGGTATATTACTTGGACAGTACTTGTTTTTGTCTATAAATATCATGGTATATATATATATATATATATATATATATATATATATATATATATATATATATATATATATATATATATATATAGATATCATGATATTTAGGATATTGAGGAGATGGAAGCAGCAGATGCAAAGATAGCGAGTCATAGAAGGGGGGGGGGGTGACAAAAAACACCTGATGGTGGTGATTACAAGAGCAACAGTGGAAACTCACTGGCTGAAATCCATGCTCCTCTAAAGCAGGGGTGGGAAGGGGTGAGTTTAGCTTTTCCCGCTTAAGCACACCTGATTCAAACCTGCTAGGTTTAGATATTCTATTAGAGCATGGAGATCCACAAACTGTGCTGAACTCTAGTCCCTGATGCCCACCCCTGCCCCAGACAAAAAGCAGAGAATGTGAAAGGTTAAGAACACAAGTCCTCTCCAAGAGCAGTTAAAAAAAAAAAAAAAAAAAAAAAAGAAAGAAAGAAAGAAAGAAAGAAGCATCCACACGCACAAACGCACATCATGCCATGTCATTTATCTTGTGAGAACATTCTGTGCTTGAGCGTCTGGCACATGGTTCACCTGCTGCTGCAAATGTGCAAGAGGCTAAAACACCACACAAAGCCCACGTGGGCATGCTCACAGACACACAGACGCACGGAGAACATGTTTCTCATGTCCAAATAACTACCCGGTCAGCAGCGAGTGCTCTCAATCTGCTTCGAGTTTCTAAAGCAGTCCAGTGGATAGGTTGTTTACACACGTCTGTAAAGGAAAGAGGTTTAGAGAGGAGAGAAGCTAGTTTGTGTCCATGGAGGAAATGATTCGTGCTGTTTAAAGACAAGAAACGTCTCCTCAAAACGGTCCGAGTGTTGTTTGCGCTTGAGGCAGTGGTAAATAAGGGAAAATGATCTGAGCACTGACGGGCCAATCACAACATATATGACATGGAGGGGAAAAGGATGTCTGCCAGAGGCACACAGCATGAGATGCACACAGACACTTCTCAGAGCTGTGAGCCTGGGGTGTTTTGCTGAGGTGGGCTTACTTCCAGGAGGTTTTATCATCATCATCATCATCATCTGCTGTAATGCTCCAACTGCCGACTTGCTGGATCACTACACAGGCAGATTTGTGGCTTATGGAAATTTGCAGTAAGAAACAGAGCACAGACACACCCTTACATGTATACACATCTGTACTGTATAAGGCTGATCGGACATTTGTGATAATATTGGACATCACAATGCTTCTTAAAACCAATCATCAGCTTCTTAAAACCAATCATTAGCCAATATCATCAGGCACAGGCATGAGGTAAACAGGCAACAAACAGTTCAGGGCTTCGAGTGGCTCAGCTAGCTACTGGCTCAGCACTGCTACTATGACCCGGGGTTTGAGAGTTCGAAACCCGAGCCACGCCGCTTTGCCATCAGCAGCTAGAATACGCGAGAGCACAACCGGCTGCGATCTATCCGGATGGTGCTCTCTCCCCTCATCACTCTTAAGTGATGCTGGCCGCCTGGCCACTGGTGCTGTACTGTGTCGGCTGCCCAACAATGCCGCATCGGCAGCAGTTTGAAAAGAGGTTGTGGATGGCTTTGGCATGTATTGGAGGAGTCATGTGTTAAGTCCTTACCCTCCTAGTGTCGAGAGCATTGGACATTTTAAGTTGTCAGAAGTAACCTGACAAATATAATGGTCAGTTCTTAATGTCACGTTTGTGAATGGAAGAAAACATAACTATAGCAATGCCAGAAGCTATAACATTCAACATCAGTGTGAATCTAGCAGTTCTTCACATTAATGTTAATATTCTAGGATAAATGGAACAATAGAAATGCTGTATAAATAGTTCTTTCCTTCTCCTGTAAAGTTGCCATTTTGGAGATGCATGGCATTAGAGGCACTAGTTATGTCTCTTATTGTTCAACAGTGTTGATACACTATCTTATTACTAGAAGTTAGACTTTCAGCATTTGACATGATTGGCATTTAATTCAGCTGTACTTTAAAGCAACGCTAGAGAAAATTGGCTTTTTCTCCTCCAGGGCTCCCCCTACAGCTGGGAAGTGGAACTCGCGCTTTGAGTCCCCACTAAAGGATCAGTTTCGGACACGCTGATGGATACAGAACGGTCACTGAAAGTGAAAGAAGTTTGTGGACTGAGTGGTAGAGTAACTTTACAGGATTTTACGCAAACATGACTCAGTTTATGCGGAGTTCCACAGTTTTTTCGGAGTTCTCGATATCCTACCTACTCCTTCAAAGTTAGGTACTGCAATTAGCCGCGTACCAATCCTGGGTTGACACAGACAGCGGCGCCACTCTCCTTATTACAAGTCAGTGAAGCAGTAACATGATTTTGAAGCTGCTATTTAAAGGTAAAAAAAAAAAATAATACTACACAGTGTTGCTTTAGGTGACCTAGCATAGACTATTACTAGGCTATTAGAATGAAGTTTGAGAATGAAACCATTAATTACTCACATCTAGTGCCACTATGCATCAGTGTTTTACTGGTATACGCTGGCCAACTGGGCACCATTTTTCAACTCAATTCAAAGCTGTTTTTAACCTGATAGTGTTTTAAGTTGTTTTTCTGTGTGTGTGTGTGTGTGTGTGTGTGTGTGTGTGTGTGTGTGAGAGTGAGAGAGAGAGAGAGAGAGAGAGAGAGAGAGAGAGAGAGAGACACTGTGCTGTAGCCCTCACTATCAGTACACACGTTTGACCACAGGACAGCTGTCGGCTAGATACATTTGGATGCCAGACTATTGTAAATGAGTTCAATACACGCAATGGCTCTTTTCATCTTCAGGCATCTTTTTAGAATTTAATTAAGGATGTCCTAGTTCCTGTTTGTTGCCTCTCAACCGAATTCATGTTCTTTAATATGGAGAATCAGTGAATCCAGAGTGCTTTCCGCTATGAATATGTTTTCACAGAGAATACCGCTGCACAATTTAAAATGAAAAATAAACACACACAAAAAATAACTGGTCTAATACAGAAAACACTGCCGGTAAAGCAGTATGCATTGCAACAGTAAAGCGTTTAGTATACAGTGTTAGTGTCAAAAAAAAAAAATAAAAAAAATAAAAATGATGTTTTATGTTTTATGCAGCCATGTTCAGCAGAAAGGCAGCTGGTTCAAAGACAGTGGGAACACTGGCACTACAGATATGATGAGTTAATATGGCTGTTCTTCTACCTTCTGCAATCATGTCTTACTGTTGTAGGTTGTGGTTCTGTATGACCACTGGTTTGGAATAAACCCATTTTATCAGCTCCATTTATCATAAGGAAAACTGTGTAGTTCCACAATTACAGACAGTAGTCTGCATAATCTGTTGGCCTCTTTTCACCCTGTTCTTCAATGCTCATTCAGCAGCGACTCTGAGGTGTTTTAAAAACTCCAGCAGCATGGCTGTGTCTGACCCATTAGCATCAGCGCAACACACTAACACACCACCACCACTATCATCACCACCACATCAGTGTCACTGCAGTGCTGAGAAGGATAAAGGATAAAGGATAAAGGTGCACGTATTCGTCACTGTACAGTGTGGACTGTACAGCGAAATGTGTCCTCCGCATTTAACCCATCTGGTAGTGAACAAACACTCACACACACACACGTGTTAGGGGCAGTGAGTACACACACACACCCAGAGCGGTGGGCAGCCAACTCCAGCGCCCGGGGAGCAGAGAGGGTAAAGGGCCTTGCTCAAGGGCCCAACAGTGGCAGCTTGCCGAGCCCGGGAATCGAACCCACAACCCTTGTTATCGATATCCCGGCGCTCTAACCGCTGAGCCACCACTGCCCCTAATGACTCACCAACCAAATACTACCTGCTCGGAGGTTGGTGGTCCAGTGGAGTTCTGTCCATTGAGAAACAGGGTGAAAGGAGGTTTAAAAGTATGAGGAGAAACAGATCGATACAGTCTGTAATTACAGAACTACACAGACCTCCTATGTGTGTGCATGTGAATATAAAAATTCACAAAGAAAAAAAAAAAAAAGGTGAAAAACTGGAAGGGGTTTACAATATTAATCAATACCCGATCCATTACGACATGCCATAAAAGTTTTTTTGGAATATATAGGCAAAGGTTTGATGATAAACCAAAGCAACATGATTCTTCACTCACCACAGACACAGTCAATCGGTAATGGGAGATGCTAGGCTAGCAGCTCTAACAAACCCCGCACGTAGGGGGTCACCAACCCAATCAGCACATACAAATGCATGTTAATAAAACATGTTCGATTTTTAGACAAATACGCACACTTGCGTGAAGGCAGCAGGTATTTACAAACCCAAAGTAAAGCAAATAATAATAATAATAGTAATAAAAATAAAAACACAACTGCCCCCCCCCCCTCATTTTTTTATGAATCTCTCCCCTAACCCCTAATACTCATTTAAATACCTCACCCTCACTGCTCTCTGAGGGAAGGGAATTTTACATGTAATTTCCATATCACCACATTAGTCAACAGCACGTTTTGCAGGCCGGTTTTAGAACGCAGCAGTTGCACCAGTTTCATGGAAAAGTTCTTTGTGAATCTCTCTCAGCCCTGGTGAGGCAGAAGAATACAGTTTGACCTCTTTCTTTCAAGACAGGAAAAGCAGACCCAAGCGTTAATAGAAAACACATGCAGAGGGGTGGGAGGCAACACACACGCACACACAGACACACAATAAAAACAAAAGGTACTCTAAATACACATTACTACTGGTCAGACCAAGTTCACTCTGGCCCTGCCTGTGGAACAGTCAGGCTGATGAATTAAAAAGCTTAATTTCTGTAACAGAACAAATATTTCCCTATAGACACTGACTTCTATATACTGATATCTGATTCAGACAGCAGAACATCACCACTGCCAGATTTGTGCTTTCAGATTCTGCTTTGTGGATGTCTAGAGTTATTAGTGATGCTCTGATCTACAGTTATTAGACACATATTTACATCATTCATGAGCAGGGTTGAGTCTGGATTTAGCTACAGTCTCCAAAAAAAATTAATTAAATAAAAATAAATAAATAAAGAACATGTAATCAATAATAGCTCAAAACTTATTTCAATTAGCTATAGAGTGTTATATATATATTTGTGTATATAAAATTAAACCATGCTTAGGGTAGCAGCAGTGATAACTGCAACTTTCAAGGATTAACCTAGAAAAACAATATGGCACAGTGTATCTGCAGAATACAGATCAATCTTTTAAGCGATACTAGTTTCGTTCCCACCCACACACACACACACACACACACACACACACACACACACACACACACACACACACACACACACACACATATGCTTTTTGTCTTCTAGGGGAACACCTCTGTAATGTTTCAGGGGGCCTAGTCACAAAAAACAAAAGCCTATCAAACACCACATAGCGGACTCTGGGGTTGTAACTCTATAGGATCTGGGGGCTGGTAGACTTCTAAACCCCTTATAATCCAGTCTTCTGCATCCAGTCGGTAGCGTGGAGATCAGGAGCATAATTACGCTCCTTAAAACAAAAGAAACCAAAAGGTTTATTTGAAGCAATGCTGTAAAAGTAACTCTTCTGATGCACTATTCGCTGAAGAACCCTTCATCTGCCATGTCTGTGAAGTGCTACTTTTAAAAATAAGATGCGAGAGTGTGAAGAACCAGAGATCTATAGAGATAAAGAATTTTTACATTATGTGGAGGGTCTTCTTGTCCACTGAAAAGTTCCTTATGGCACCAAAGTGGTGTTCTTCTATGGCTTGGCTCCTAAGAACCCTTTTGGCCCCAATTATTATTCTTTAAGTGTATATCAGACAACTGACTATAACAGCTCTGAGAAAGTGGTTAGAAAGCAGGAGTCATCAAAAGATTGTGTAAAATGTATCTTGTGGCTAGAGATCTGGGCTGAATTCAGAGCTTTCCAAACCAAACTGCTTCCCCAGAAAGGCTACGCTCTGTTGAATTAAGAGTTTTCTTTTCAGACGGCACCCCAGCCTCCAGAGCCGGCTCCGAAGCCAATTAGGGCTCCCGAGTGCCCAGTTCCATCAGTCCATAAATTCATCGCATCACACTCTCCTTCCCACCATTCTGCCAAACTCAATTTCCTCCTACACTCTTTTTAAAGAAGGGATGAGGTTACAATGTACAACAAAGCACATGCCGGCCAGTTCTCTCCGCTCAACCTTTCTCCTTTACCCACCTCCCCTCCCTCCCTCCCTCACTTCGCTCACTCCCAACTCCCCTCCACCCCCACATTCCCTCTTCCGCTATCCTTCATTATGTCAGTGTTTCCCTCAGAGTGAATAAGAGTCCTTCATGTTGAGGCTTCCTGGCTTCCTGATCTTTGGTCCTGCTTGAAATGGTGGACTGTGTCACTAATTGCTGCCATACTGAATCTGTGCGGAGTGTGTGGTCTGTATGATAGCTCTGTGGGAAAACAGCCGTTCTACTCAATGCGCTCATAAGGCATGAAAGCTGAAGCTGGTTTACTTTAGGATATATTAATATAAATACCATACATCTTTACACACCATTATATGCATTAAATCGGAGTAATAGAAAAGTTAACTTTTTATCCAATCAGAACAGTGGGCTCTGAAGACCGTCAACGATCACGGTTTAACCCCTTAAACCCTGTATCACTGTCAATTTACATTACGCCCCAAAATTGAACCCTGTGGCACTCCACAAGATACGTTACACCACAACAGCCGCCAAATAATTCCCAACAGTTTCTACATTAAGATAAATAGCTGATTAATAAACCTATGGTTCAAAGGTACAAACTATTCATAAAAAAAAAAAATCATACAGTATTGCAAAACACATTGTAACCTAGTTTATAGCAACCCATACTTCTATTTCTCTCGCCTTCCCTCATTTTTTACCAGCAGCTTTCTGAAACTTTAAAGCCGTGCGGAAGGACAGTTAATGCTGCTCTCTGCAATGTCCCGAAACGTCCAAATACAATACAGCATCACTTCTGCTCTCCGCCGTGCCTTCCATCTCCGGACACTTTCTGATCCCTTTCACTTTCTCTCTGATCCTCCAGCGCTTCTCTTTCAGCCTCCCATGCGTCTCCCCTCGGACCGATCTGGGGAAAGTCTGACGGCCAGATGTGGAAATCTCTGATACTGTTTAAAAGGCTGGGAAATACATTTGCTATAAAAATAAATAAATCTTGTCCAAAGCTGCTTCACTCCTGGCCCTGCTGCCATAACTCAGGTGTGTTCATGATCACATGCAGCTTAGCAGATCTGCACGTGCATGCATGTCAATAAGTGCCCCCACCCCCCACACCCCCCTCCTCTTTAAGATCTGAATAACCTCCCATCGGCGTGGCTTTTGGTAGCGTTGCACCTTCTAACTAACGTCAGACAGTCAAGTCTGCTGGGTTTCTTCCCTCAACACAGCTGGCCAAGATGTGCCTTCTAATACAGGAAGGGGCCTATTTGACAGACATTCAAAATGACCAACCGCTGACCTTTGCTTCTGAGTGGTGCGTATGGGCAGGTGATTACGATGCACTTGCGGCTAAAATCTCTGGCAAGATGGCGTGACTACATTTAGCTCTCAAAGCCTCTGTGTTTTGTTTTGCACATAATGCTGTGCTACTGATTATTAGCTATAAGTATTTAGTTTAACAAAAGTGCAGGCCATTTAAGCATGTTCCACTCATAAAACCTGGGACATTATTGATAATGGGAACCAACCCACTAAATGATCAGTGCTAAACTAATGCCACAAGCTAGCAAGACACACACTGAAAAGATCCAAACATTTATTACCTGTATTTAGAGCAGTTTTGACAGCCACCTGGCAGAGCGGGCAGAGCAGCCAGCGGCCCATTAAATGAGGGCTGAAGTCACTCGTCCACTTCGCTGTCGCTGCCCACTGATCCAGAGTGTGAAAGTCAGCATAGCAAACAGTTCCGATTAGCCGTAATGCCAAACCTGCTCCTCATCAACCTCATCCAAAATTGGCAAAGACAGAGGGGAGAACACTTTACACTTTACACAACTGAGGTTGTTGTAACGTAGTGTATCGGCTTCTGTTGGCAAATGGGCCTTCCATTAGTTACCCAGGTATTGCACTTGGTCTTGTGCAGGTAAACTGCAGGGTCGACTTTACAGGGATTTTCACTACTGCTTGCCCTTTCTGTTTAATTACCGGTGAATGCCCAACTGAAAGGGTACCTGCAACAGAGGACTAAAGGAACACCTAAAATATAATCTCTTACCTTACATAATGGCTACGTAATTCCGAAAAGGAAACCAGAAACTGGCCTGCTTGATTAAGTCTCCAGGGCCGAAAAAGCTGTAGAATGCAAATGTTTAGAGCTTGAAGATATTTCAGCCCCTGATTCTCTTGATGTATTTTGAGCTATATATTCTATCTGACGCTCTCTCTCTCTCTCGCTCTCTCTCTCTCTCTCCAACTTTCTGTTTGGCCATGGAGACCTAGCTACAGACATTCTGCCTCCTGCTTTTTTTCCTGTATGTGATAACCCTTCCTCTTTATATGCTTTATCATTTCTAGACTGAGAGACATAAAGAAGTCAAATATCAGAACAGTGCAGTAAAGCCTGCTATTCTGTTGCCTATTGATGACATTACCCATAAAAAAAAAAAACGCACATCTCTTCGGTATCTTTAAGATACAAAACAAGACTTAAAGGAAGACATTTTTATTTTTGTAATTCAGTTTCATCAAGTAAAATAAATGTTGTACTAGTTCAAATCCTGACCCGAGACTGACCTGAACTGTGTAAATCTTCCTATCAGTTTTAACGAACGAATGGATATTTGTTGGATATTTATTGCAGTACGTTTTGAATCACTGTCTTGCTGCATTATTAAATTCTATCCCGTTCATAGATGCTATCATCATGTACATCAATAATAAGCAGGGAGTCAGTTTCACTTGCAGTCTCCATCTCCTCTGTCCATAATACTTCCAAAATTCATCTGGCTCATCTTTCGACTTGTTTGCAAAGCCCAGCCTGACTATCCTGTTTTGGGTGCTTAAGCATCTTAGAGCAGATTCTGGATCTTCCTCTCAAACTTTTCTGCGAATTACAGCGATATTGTCTTTCTACACTGGTGTAATGGGTTATAGGTCACCAGTTGTGATGGACTTTTTAGAACAAGCTAGTCAAACCATGTATTTCTCCAGTAGCTCATCCTTCTCAAACTTTCAAACCTTTTCAATGTTGCTGATTTACTCTGCATTGGTTTTTAGCCGGCATTACATTGCATCAAAATAGATAGTCCTCTAGTTTCGGTCTTGGTTTATGCAGTTTACCTTAAAACCAGACTGAAAAACACTGACTTTGAGTGGAGCCTGTTTTGTTGCCACATATAACTATTTAACTAATTTAACAAGACAAATAACCATTTATGCAATTAAACAGTTCTTATTCGTCACTATTAGTAATGAATCCTTGAACATGTGACCAGTTTAAGAACATCCATCAGACATTGGTCCAAATGGTTATTGCTTTGTCTAAGAAGGGACTAAGAAGGGACTCATCACGGATCGCGAATCTAAAAAAGTAAACTAGCACTGTTGAAAAAAAGCAAAAGGAGGAATAATGTGTTCGTACTGACCAAAGCCAGAGTCAGTCTATGGCCTATCAACTGAAGCACTCAGTAGTGACCAAAAATAGACTATGACCTAGAATATTGATTTTAAATGACTCCTGACTGGCAAGTTGACCACACTAAGATACATTAAGACTTTTTTAATGAGCGTTCTGATTACCAAAGTCCCATCCATAAAAGAGCACAGAGATGCATGGGTAATTGCTCCTACAGCAATATGTCACCACAGCGTCTTCATGACATACGTAACGCCCTTTCTGGCTTGATGTGCTGAAAGATCACAAAAGATTATGACAAGCGCTTATGAAGCCAAAGCTTGCTGAAAGGCTTTTAGATTGTTGCTGATTTAGTGTTTTGCTGAAAACCTCCGCTGGAAAAATGGAAGGAGGACGTGAGTCTTCACAGATGCTTTTGTTACCAAAGATGGATGACTATTAAAGAAAAGTGTTTATACCTCATTGCCAGGCATGATGTGCCAAGAAAACAAAGAAAAACCACATACCGAAATTAAGAAAAGAAAATAATTTTAAAAAAGGATAAGGAAAAGAATCAGTAGTCTTTAGGCACTTCTATTTCTTTATTAAAACGTAATTACCACATTACCATCATGAGGGCATTTTCAAGATGGATTACCGACAAGACAAAACCATGGTTTAGGAGCAACGTCTACAGCTCTGTTCAGCATTTGTACTGAGAATTCCACAAAGATTCGGTCACAGAGCCTTGACTGTACTCCCTAAACCAAAGAACCTGACTGGAATTAGTTTTTGATAGCCTCCTAAACCATTGTTAGTATGTCTGAGTCCTACATAAACATCTGAACAGATTTATTTCAACATGCTTGACAACAGTCCAGTGACATCAGTGAACCCATTTTGCTTCAGACGCTCTATGGAACGTTTTAGAAGCTGCATGACCTATGGATTACCAATAACAGTGCCGGCCAATTGGCAAAGCCATCCGATAGCCACAGCTGTAAACACAGAAGATAAAAAGTTGCTGAAGCTGGTGGAGAGGACGGAAGAGTGAAGACGGCAAAGAAAACGAGTGCATCGTGAGTGGAGTAGTTCATGACTCAGAATGGGTGGGGTGGGAGACTCCTGGGATGTCCAGAGAGGAAGCAGCATGCCAGCTCCAACTCTTTATAGAGTGTTTAAGAGAAGATCTGTAACTGCATGACCTCACTGCATCTGCAGAGACTTGCACAAGACCAAGGCCAAATGCACCAGCCCACTATACACACAGACTAGCCTTCATTACAATAAATGCAACAGAAAATTGATGGAACAATGATGAATCTCACAGAGTTACCATATCATTCCAAAGGATGAGCAACCCTGAGGCCAAGACTGCATAATGAAGTCCAACACAAAACTCCCACCCCATCCGCAACAGACCAGAGAAGGACAAGCAGAGGAAAATAAACCACGAACAGAAGCGAGCTTCCAGTTACGAAGCAGCAATCACTTTGCTTTGGCTTGGGCCGACGGTCCAGACATCTGTTCTAGACACGTTAGTCGTCCGCTACAAAGCCCACGCCAAAGTATTTCGCTCTTTCCTCCAGAGTGATTGCGAAAAACAGCACTCCGCTATCCAGTTGTCTCGGTATCCATTGGACACGCTGTCAGGGCTAATCAGAGACTGAGCGAGACAGCACCCAGATAGAGAGCGGGAGGGAGAGAAAAAAGAGAAAGCAGCCAGCGGCTGGACGGGCTCTTATTGCTCTCAAGAAGCTACGCCTGATGCCGGCAACCTGTTTAGCAGGCCGGCCAACAACAGCATTATATATCTGACCCACTTTTCAACTTCTCTTCTGTTTCTCGCCCACTTGCCTTTACTATAAAAATGTAGCCTTTCTTTACTTCACTCTGAAAAATAAATAAAGGTCTGGCATTACTTCTTTGAGCGATGCCACAGAAGAACCACTTTAGATTTTATAAAGAGCTATATTTGATGATGGATTAGAAGCGAGTGGGTGTGAAGAACTTTCAAACTTTCAAGAGAAGGTTGTTAAATCATTAAGAGGTTCTTCACACACACACATGCCTTTTACAAACACGGTTCTCTGTGGAGTCAAACATGGTTCTTCCACAGCATCGCACAAAGAAACCTTTGCAGCACATTCATTTCTGAGTACGCTCTAGCTCATTCCTTCTGCTTCCTTCACCTCCTATTGTCCTGCTTCATAATCTTGAACCTGCATTTCTTATGACGATGATCTGCTGTGAGGATATTAGGGTCTGATCTGATATTTCTAAATGTTGGGACAGGTACTGATATTAGTTTTGAGAAGCTATAAATTCTCTTATCTGATATATTATACATCTTAATTAGTCAAAAACGGTGGTGGCTTAGCGGTTACAGCACTGGCCTACTGATGTCAGGGTTGTGGGTTCGATAACTGGGCTCGGCAAGCTGTCACTGTTGGGACTTTAAGCTTCCTATTCCCAGGGCGCCATAGCAATGGATGCCCATCGCTCCGTCCGGTTATAGTCCCTGTGTGTGTCTTATCACTAGTGTGTGTTTACAGCAAGGATAGGTTAAAGACGGAGTTAAAGACAGTCCAACACGAATGGTGAATATGGTTGTCTCATCTTGTAGAGCGCTAATCTTTAAGCTTTTTAGTTGGTCTAGCTATTTTTAAGGTTGCTACTGGTGTTAAAACTCTTTAAGAAGCATTTCACTGATGCAAGTTTGGTGCCTACATACTAGCTACATCAGCTAGCGCTGTTGGTGTTTATGCGGTATGAACGCCACTTTTTGTTCTTAAGAGAATCACATTGACTGTTCTTGAAAGCAGGAACCAAGAAGCAAGCAGAGAAAAGTAGTGTAGGTACCATGCAGTGGACAAGGAGCAAGTGTCTAACAACTTTGTAGTCACACATTAACAAGCAATGCAACAAAGGTGTAATTCCTGCATTTGTCTTCACTTTTACAGATGGATCATAGTAGTCCAGCTTGTGGAATACATGTGTACCAAATTTAATTTGACTAATGTTTTTATTCATGTAATCAAACCAGTGTCTCTCAATAGCTGTAACAGTGTATGCTCTCTTATAGAGCTGGGCAATATGACGATATTTTATCTTATCCCGATAACAATATACTTTTTTTTAAAGCATACTGAGGATATTATCTCTTGATAAACACTGATCAGCTGCATGTTTCATTAGCAACAGTGTAATTAGTCTTGTTTAATAAGATAACGTTCAGCAGAGTATCTAATTATCATGTATCATGATAAATATCATGTATTGCACAAGTCTAAATATTGTGAATATTTTTACCATATCCCCCAGCCCTACTCTCTTATGAGAATACACATGTGTAATAAGATGGGGATAACTGCATTTATATGGACTAATGCTTTTCCTGTTACAGCTACTGAGATATCCCTGTGCAATTACATGAGTGAAAACAGATGCCTGGAGACATCTAATTTAATTACGCAAGCTGTGCTACTGGAATGGTACTTGAATTTCATCAGTAGGTATATTTGTTATTATAGATTGGTTAGTGTGACTACATAGTTATTAGTTATTAGTCCTACTAAATATAAAGTGGGGCCAGAAAACTACTCCAAATTAAACAGACTCCACAGAGTAATTGTAGTTAAATCATAATTTATTGATATGACAGTTATGAACTATGAAAAGGCCCAGATCTTGAATAATAAAAATTTACAAAATGTAGCATGTAGCCAAAAATCTGTCAGTTCATGTGCTTTTATCACTTTAACTGCCCGTGTGTTCAAATGTACCAGTTCAGCCTTTAGTAATAGAACTATGGAGTGTTACTTTAGTGGTGACTTCATACACATACTCACATCAGTGGTTTCCGTCCTGCTAGGCTGCTAAAATACTGCTGTTATCGGAGTTGGAAAACTTCACAGGCACCAATAAATCCAGAGGACCTACATACCAGCTGATGTTATCGGCAAACTGATATTTTGCTAGGACCCAAGCGCAAATCCATTTGTCAGTGCGAGTAACACTCCATCCAACTGAAGCTTTCTTCTGTTATTGGTATAAGACGAAAAGACAGCAATCCAGGAATCTTAAGCACATTGGACGAAATGCCTTTCATCTAAACCCCACTGAAATGTCTGCAACTCTTATACTTTAACATCTTGCTTCAGAGCGAACATGGATCAAACCGAATGATGGAGAATTTCAGAAGACAAAGGAGCCTTTCACCACCACCAAAGAAAAAGAAAAAAAAAAAAACAGGCAAAACATCTAGTTTGCAAAGCAGATGGTCAGAGACATCACAGGGAGAATGTGAGAGACAGAAAATAAGAGAATTCTGCTAAACCCGGTGAACGACTGAGTCACCTGGTCACTGGATTAATCCCTCAAGTGCAAAGCTCCCAAAAGTGCTTTCCTCCACATGCACATCCACACATGTTTAGCGGCACATCACTTGCAGTGTAGATATCGGTGTCTGTGAAGAACCCATAAAGTTAAGGCCTGAGAACTGAACTGCAACTTTTTTTTTTAAATAGCTTTATACAAAGCTCTAATAAGGTGTCATTTGTTGCTGCAGTCTTCCCTAAACAACCTGGCTGCTGTAAATTGCTACGTTCAGATTACCAGATTTTTTTTTTGCCTTAATGTGATGCAGATCTGACGATTTCCGGTCTGTGTAGACACACAAATCTGATCTTTCCAAATCAGATCAGAGACACTTTCATATGGGGTTCTAGATCGGACACACGTCAGATTCTTGACTATGCGACCAGAACAAGAATTATCAGATCAGGGTTCATATTATAGCGGTCATACAAACCTTATTAACCAATAACAAACAGTTGAGATCTGGCTGGAGCAAACTGTCCTCACAGCAGCTTCTGCTGCTACATAGGAAGTAGGAAGTCATTTAAGATTCAGCCTATGTTCTGAACTACATAAGCCAGAAAAACAGGGGCTTCTGTACCCAAACGGTTATTATATGTCCAACAAAGTACCGTTTGGAATTTCGGCCTGTGTGCACAGATCCCTCTTGGACATACATACGGTCATTACTTGGGTGTGGAAGACATAGTTTTCACATCGCTCACTAGGGAGGAGGGAGCCATTTGGGATTCAGCCTTATGTTGCGTTTAAGTGCTCATTGGAATGTTGTGTATACCAGATGCTTAACTAGTAAATACTACTTCACTCCATTTTGGGCACTTGTTGGATGATCTGGCCACAAAGCATGGAGATCCATAGGTTATACCAAAATAACGGAGCACTGATTCCTTCACGATCACTGCAAAATCTCGAAGGAAAATAATTCAATATTAGCTATGCATTGGCATGTAGTTTAATAACATAAGGTCGCAGTAAAGGTCACATCTCGTATCCTTGTGTATCATCTAGTATCTTGAGTTTCCCCACTTAGTTTGATACCCAGCACATGGTTCATGTGTGAAGCGTGACTTAACAATAAGGCCAGTAATACGAGTGTAGCATATGATTCCCAACACTGCTAACCTGGCTCTAAAGCCCTGTCTGAAACACTGGGAGCGGCTGTATGCGTGTGTGGAAACCGCATAGCCAGGTATGTAGACGTGGCCTTGGCCTCACAGAAGCACACATGGTAATGTGACTGTAGGAAAAATGTGCGTTTCGGTGGAAGGTGTGTGTGCGCGTATATGTCTGTGTGTGTGTGTACATAAAGTGGGGCACCTGTGCGAGCGTCTCTCTGGCAGTGACGAAGAGCAGAGCACAGTGGGACGGAAAAGGTAATCCTAGGATTAGAGGTGGAGAACGCAGCCCCTGCACGCAGAGCAGTGACAAATACTGACCCCATACAGAGAGGGCCGCAGCAGGGACGCGCCAAATGCTGACACCCCACTGCAACACATCAGCTCGCTTCAGGGGCGCTGCAGAAAACGAACCCCCCGGTGGAGAGCGAGAGACTAAACAAGAAGGCTAAATTTATACCCAGAGAAGGAAAAGTCAGGGCACCAGGGCCATATTTACTTACCACTTGCAGTCCAAGTCGGAGTAGGGAGCTAGAAGGGTACGTTTATTCTGACACCAGCTGAGTGACGGGCATGACTTTAATGGCTTAGCAGGCAAGGGAAGCAGGATGAAGGTGTAGAAAAGGCATATAAAGGCCATGTCAAAGATGGACACTTTTTTTTTTAACAGATGAGCATGTGTCAGTTCACAGTTGCTGCACAAACCATTTCAGTTTTTCACCTTTTACCAATTTAAATCTGGAAATCATGACGAATGGACCAACAGCAATAGTCCAAAAATGACTTTCTCCATTGAGAGGTTTGTGGACACCCCTTCTAGTGAATGCATTCAGCTACTTTAAGTTGCACTTATTGCTGACACAGATGTGCCAATGCACACAAACACACACACACAGCTTGCGTAGTCCGTGTAGAGCAGATAATCATGAAACTATTGGCACCATGCCTAATATCATGAGATGTGGTGTGGTGATCATTCAGGATCTTTACTAGCACAGTCGCTGAATGCAATCAAATCTTCACAGCAATGCTGCCAAATCTAGTATGATTTGTATTAGTATGAAGTCTTCCATGGACAGTAGAGACAGTTACTCCAACAAAAAAGCAGGATAAACTATTTTTAATCAGATTGATTTAAGAAATGATAATGAATGAGCAGATGTCCCAATACTTTTGTCCATATATCAGGCAATCTTTCCTCTAACCTTTCAGCTGTTTACACCACCAGTTCTAACAGTAGTTTGAAAAAAAGAGTTTGAAAAAACAGTGTGTTATGCTTGCAAGATTCTTGCAGGGATCCTTCAATACTTCACTGAAAAGTATAACTTTTATAAACTTCAAAGGATATAATCAATGTGTTCCCAAACTTTTGATGGGCAGCAGAGGGATGCAAGGCTCACTCTGCTCAGACAGAACTACATCACTCAGTGCTGCTGTCCAACAAATTCCTTTTGTTCTCCCAACACTGCTAAAAACCCAGCAGACCTACAGCCCATCATTTATCAGCAGCAGCAGCAGCACTACTCCTGCACTCCATCAGTCAGAGGCTAGCGTGACCACACACTCTTTCCTCGTCTCGCTCAGCCCTTCCCCATCAACACTGTTTACATCTCAGCACTCGGGAATCTAACACATTCTACCTGCCATTATGGAGAACTGAAGATACACAGACGCAGCACATGAAGGATACTAATTAAACCCTGCTGTCTCTCCAGTCTCTCTCTTTGTTCTCCTAACTCTCCCCCCCTCGTCTTTTTCAGTCCAGTCGCGTCCACAACACTGAAAGCTGTCTGGGACGAGGAACTTTTCTTGTTACTGGTTTGTGTTATTCGGGTTAGGAGGCTGACGCTGGCAGGAGATGGAGATTACAAACAACTCTGAGGAAAGGGATGGTCAAAACATTAGGGTTCCGATTGAAATAGCACACAGATTAACCCTAGCATTAAGAGCAAATAGCACAGTGGTAAGCTGTGTGCCCTTTCCCTAATTTGCATCCCACATAAACCACACATTCATGCAAAAAGGCAAATGTTAAAGTATCTTTTCTAGATGTTTACTAGCATGCATGGTGTCACAAGCCAGTCTTAATGCTGGTCCACACACTGACTGACCCATATATAGATTTATAAAGAATTTATAATGATTATAAGAAAACCCTGATTTCCTTAAGAGGGATGTCAGAGCTCATTAACCCCTTAATGCAGAAAGGCTTATTACACACTAAGGTGTATTACTCAGTAACTACAGGGAGTTCTGTACAAACGGGTGTGGCTGTTAATAGGCTGGTCATAGGAATTTGTAATAACACATTTGGGCTTTCGGCAGGCCCCAGGTTGTTTAAGAGGTTAATATAGAATTGAATAGTTAGTATTTTGGCTGGGCGAGTTGACCTTGAATCAGTATCACAATTAATTGACCCCTCCCAAATTATGATTAATGCATGATTATATCAATGTTTAAGTTTTCCTAATGTTTTTACGTTGTTTTTTTTTTTTGCTGCTTTCATGTCGCAGACTGGATGAGGCTGAGTCAAGGGGACAGTGCATTACCACACAGTGGGGAACTGAAATAATAACAGTCATTTAAATATTTAATAATGGATATGGATAGCTGGAGATTATGTTGATTAAAGATTCTGAATGTTGGTTTAAATTAATTTCCAATGCATTTCTCAGCCCTAGTGACTATTTTACAACAATGCAATTCGGCTCAGTCCATCAGAACCAAAAAAAAAAAAAAAAAGTAGTGAGATGTAAAAGAGATCATTTTGCTGCTCTGTCAGGATTAACTACAAAACCGTTCTCAAGCACCGAATCTGGTTTTCCTTGTCTAACTAGACGCTGCTTTCATCTTGTCAAAGTGGACACCATGATGATATCGTGGCGTCGATTTTGACTGCTGTATTTGACAGTAATTCTGCTCTTCCATTAAAATCTGTGCCTCTTATTCGTGGACAGCTGGTCCATCTCGACACTCAGAGATGTTTGACTTTGGTTATTAATACACATTAGTTTATTAACATGTCTATTTTGATTGGCTGTCATGTCACCAAGGCCAGCCTCCAGGCACTGACCGCAACATTTGAAAGACAGCAGTGTGCTGCAGAGGTTTAATGAACCAGACTTGTTGTGTCTAATTTTTTCTCCTTTAGTTTTTGCACTGGAGCCATGACGCTAATGGAAGTTGGATCTCCTCCAATTAGCAGCGTTCACATTGCATGCTTATCTTATATATATGTGGTTTCTGACACCACATGATGTAGTCTAATATATGTCTAAGAATATCCAAAGGCTTCAGGAATTAATATGCATGCTTTTGTTAATTTTTATAGATACAGTAGGCCATAAAGTGTACATTTGAGACAGTATAGGTGTGACTAGCTACATTTGGAAGATGCTAATTTGGTGTTACACCATACTACTGATTTAAAAGACACTGATTTAGCTTTCAAAGTATCAATCACTGCTGTCTGATGACTTTGTTGCAGGTGAATCCATCTCTTCTCCATCTGGCCCACGTAGAGACAAACCAGGCATAAAAAGGGCAGCTGCAGAAGAAAGAGAAGGAGGCAGGAGGCGGTGGTGGAGTAGAAAAGCACAACAACCATGAGAGCACAAGCGTGGAACGTGGGCATCCTGCTCTGCCTGTCCTTTGCTGCCCTCAGCAACTGCCGCTCGGGCAAGGGGCCGCTGTTTTCATCGCGGCGGCGCAGGTCGGCCACGGATGATGCTAAGCGGTGCGCGTACACTTTCCTGGTCCCGCAGCAGAGGATCACAGGCCCTATCTGCGCCTCGGCCACGGGTCCCGAACCCGACAAGGACAGGGTGACGCGCATGGACATTTCGGACCTGAAAGAGGTGCTGTCCAAGCAGCGGCGCGAGATTGAGATGCTGCAGCTGGTGGCTGACGTGGACGGCAACTTGGTGAACGAGATGAAGCTGCTGCGCAAGGAGTCGCGTAACATGAACTCGCGCGTGACGCAGCTCTACATGCAGCTTCTGCACGAAATCATTCGCAAGCGGGACAACTCGCTGGAGCTGGTGCAGCTGGAGAACCGCGTGCTCAACGTCACCTCCGAGATGCTGCGCCTGGCTTCTCGCTACAAGGAGATAGAGATGCGCTTTGCCAATTTGGCCTCCACGGTCAACAACCAGTCAGTGCTGATTGCTGCCTTGGAGGAGCGCTGCATGCGCGGCTTCAGCCGCCAAGATTTACCTGTTGTGCCGCCTCTGGTGCAGGTGGTGCCCGAGACCATCCCGGCCAACAGCAACCGCTTCACCAACGAGATTCAGAGGGACCATAACAACCGGGCTTTTCCACGGGGCAGCTCACGCATGGATACTTCGCCCACGGCTGACCCTCTGGGTGTCCCGCTCCCGCCACAGGGCACACTGACCACTGACGGTAAGTGAATAAGCCTGGTTAATTGTGTCATTTCTGAATGCTGATGCTGTTTGCACGTATAGAACTTTATCTAACAAAGCTGAAAGTATAATAAAGTCTGGATAATCTATAAGACTGATCAGAAAAGCCCTGTGACCGGGAAAATACAGTGCATCCAACAATAAAGGAAGGGATGTCAGAATACCAGAGATTTGGTAGTTGGTGCCAATACCACTGGAATTCAATGATTCTTGATACCAATTCAGATACCATAAAAAATAAACCAATTAATTAAATGTATTTCAACATGAACTCTTGAACTGTTGAATTGAACAAGAAGAGCATTGACTTGGTTCCTAGCATATGATGGCCAATGAAGTGGCATCTAGAGATCATTATATGTCAGCTGCCTTGTGTAAAGACAGTCAGACCAGATTATAAGCAGGTGAAAGCAACACAGCATTTCTAGAAGCTAGTCAGAGTGCTCAGATGACAGGAGCTCAGCGCTTCTAGGTCTAAATAGGTCAGACTGGACCACACACAGCGTGCTAATATCACTGGTTATGGGCCATCACAGCGCTAGCCTAAACAAGCTAATGTTTGCCTTTCTGAATGCAATTCACGAACAATAGCGATACCTTTTTAGGTTAGACGTTTAGACAAACCTCGTTCAGATCTGGGTGTCTGTTTTTAAACTGCTTAGATAAGTTTGAATTCGATATGAATGCTCCGTGCCACCATTTACAGATTGATCCCTGATCATCCCACTCAGGAATCAGAAGAAAACTTCCTTCTTCCGACTACAAATGCAGGTTTATTATGCTGCCCCAGTCAGTTTCTGAAAAATCACAATCTCGTATCTCTATGGGCTAATGTACTTTTGGTTCCTTTCAGTACCATATAAAACATTTCGGTATCAATTTGGCATCAAAGTATCGGTCCTCATGACATGCCAAGCAACAGAAAGTACAGAGTCTACCCAACGAGATAAATCCAATGTTAGACTAAGCAGACTCTTCTGGCAGCAGTCAAAAGTGACATGTCTGGTCTGTTGTTGCTAATCTGTTGACTTGCCTTATATCAGTCAAATAATCCCATCTTTTGGGTTTTATATTTTTGGTTCCCCTCCCTCTGCAGTCACCATTATTCACATTTGAACGCAAAGAAACATAAGCTACACTGCTTTCAGTTCTGGCTGTACTCTATTGCAATTGGCCTATAATAGCGCAGTTTGAGGATTAGTGGGGCCTCACGCCCCCTCACAATGCTTGATTTTTGAAGCTTTATACTCATATTTAATGCATTTAATGCAGGATTACATGTTTCTACATTACATGATTGCTGTGTTCATCGTCCCTGTAAAGAGGTTCTGTCAATAGAACAGGACTCTCTGGAGAATATAAGTACAATGCCTAATGCCAGGTGTGGGCTAAAGAGGTATAAAGACTCCCAGCATTGATAAATCCATGGGGCAGTGGAACTGTGTTCTCTGGGATTATGGTGCTCCATCCAGCACTTTGGGTAATGACTTGGGGAGTTGGTTTGGACTGTGGTGAGGTGATCAACAAACATTCTGACCTCACCAAATCCTCTTGTTTTTGAACGCAATCAAAACCTCACAGCAATGCTCCTCCAAAATCTAGTAGCAGACCTTCCCTAAATAGTAGAGACAGTTAGTCCAGCAAAAGCTGGATACACTCTTGTTTTCTAAAGAGACAAGGAACGAGCAAGTGTCTCAATACTTTTGTCCATTTGGTGCACGTCCATCGATCAATACACTCGTGTCAACAGTTGTAATGGAAGTCTTGTTTAGACAGGCATGGCACAACACTTCGATATCAGGTTTCTGTAAACAATAACAGGGAACCCCGCGGGTGTGGGTAGTGTCAGGGGTCTGGCCACTGAGTGTACGGTTTCCTGGATAAACTGAGTGGCTGTCAGCGTGTGGCAATGTTTTGTCACCCAGAGCCTCTGATGCCTAATCGCACAGCAGGAAGCATTTATTTCTACAGAGTCTGAAACGAGCCCAAACAAATCCCAGAATCCCATGTTCCAGTTCAGCAGCACCATCCCTCTTTGGCAGGGCATGAAGAGATGGGGGAGGGGGAGGGGGAAGAGAAAAAAAAATTATGATACTAAAAAAAAATAAAAAAGATCAGTACAGACATTCCAACAGACAACCAGCCATTGATCCTGACATAACTGCAGGTCCCGCCACTATAGTCAAACACATCTGTCATTATCAACACGCTGACACAGTGGGAGTGGAATGCATCACATAAAGGCAACAAGATGTCCCCGAAACTTCTTGCCAGCAAATCTTCCCAAGCTAGTGCGCACACACACACACACACACACACACACACACACACACACACACACACGCCCGAAAAGCACAGTCTCCACCGGCAAATTTAAGCGTGAAAACAATTTCCATGGTAATGTTTTCTGGGAATAACAGTCTCCAGAAAAACGAAAGAGAGAGAACAGGGCAAGCTGTTGTGTGCGACAACAGTAGAGTAGCCTCAAAAATAGAGACAGAAGCAGGAGTGGGTTTTGTGCATGGAAAGGAAAGAAGGCACCACAAAAGAAAGGAATCACATTCTGTAATAGAATCAGACACTAGAGAGGGCGGGGGAGAATAAAGAAGAAAAAAAAAAAAAAAAAAAAAGAGACGGAAGATGTGTCAGACGAGCACGAGGAGGACAGCATTCATAAGGAACATGTGTAGTATGATAGTCATGTGCCGAAATAAGGAGACACACATGTAGCATGTTTCCACAGAGCAGACGGTGGACACGCAGGACGCAGGGTCAGTATGGAGAGAATTTTACAGCGGGAGTAAATCATACAGCAATTTCAGCACCAGACCCTTCCTGCTTTCTAAGAACAGCGTGAATCTTTGTGCCTCTCCGTACACTGCCTGAGGACACATTAAACAGATGTCAAGCACATTAAAAGCATGCATGCACGTGTCAGGAAAATGACCACTGCAAATATGTAGGCTACACGATTAAGTTTGGGGACAAATGGATTTTCTAAATGGTTTTAGAAGGGTCTTAGAAGGTTCCCCAGAATGGAAAACTGTATGCATCTTGGCACGGTTGAGTAATAAGAGTTTAGTGTGTGGAAATGACATACCTCAAACAGTGCTGTCTCCTCACTGAAAAGAAAATCTGGCAAAACCAAAACAGAGCTGTAAAACATGTCAATTTTAAACCCATATAACTGTTCTTAACTAGTTAAATTCACACTCTCAAAATATACACATCCCCAATCCACCGGCAAAAGCCCCGCTAGTACTAGTCAGAGCTGGAGAAGTTGGAAAACGCAACAGACACTTCAGAAGAATGTGGCATTTCTGTTACTTGCAGGCAGTAAAACTAGAGAGCAGCAAAAAAATGGGTTGCTATATGTACCAGGTCTTGTGGCCGTGGTTTTTCCGGTGCCACTGTTCACAGAAGTAGAGCTCAAACTCAGTAAGCAAGAAAAGGCAAAAAAAATCAGAGACATAAGTAGGTATCAATGTGTTGCACTTGTGTTTTGTATGCACTGTCTATGTTGCACCATGGTCCTGGAGGAACGTTGTTTCGTTTCACTGTGTACTCTGTATGTAGTTGAAATGACAATAAACCCACTTGACTTGACTTGACTTGAGGCTCAAAGCTAACTTTAGCTTGGTTTATAAAAAAATGAAAAAAAAAGCACTTGGGAAAACTGCACTCAGGGAGCGTCGCCAGGAAAAGCTCTTCTCTGGGAAGCACCCCAAATTTCCGAGCTTGGCTAAGGGCTATCCCTGGCATTACCATTTCTTCCTCTGTCACCAGAGTTCTTGTTCCAATGCTACATGGCTTCTGCGTGAGCCGTTGCAGTGCTGTAAACCGGCAAATCAGAGCTGAGCTCATCAAATTATTCACTAGCCCACCATAAAAGGGGGCAAACCCATAGGGTTGTAAACAGGCAAAAGGCAAGGTGTGTTCTATAGTACACAGCGCAGAGACACAGATGTGAATGAAAACCAGCTGCCACAGCAGCTCCCAGCACATTTTAAGCCTGTGATGATGATGATGTATGATAGTCTGCTTCAGACATGAGACATACTCTTTCCCTTCACCTTCGCTAATGGAACCAGAAAGACAGCGCTGTACCCCAAACCCATCTGCTCCACTCTCAGCAAAGCACAGGCTTCCCTTCACCCTCTATTCCAGCCACCTGTTGAGAAATACAGCAATAAAAGGAGTGAAAACGCTCCTTACAGAATGCTTGGATAGAAAGCATTAGATGATGTGAAGGTGCGAGTATGTAAATGGCTATTACTGTTTCTGAGAATACTATAGCACCACCTAACACACCCAAATTACATGCTTACTTCATTTAGCCAACTTAGTTCCACAATAAGCATACTCTCTTACATGGCTGGTGCAGATTGGGGAGGTGGACACATGTGGATAATGCCTAAAAAACTTCTATTCCTTCCCATTAAACCTCAGACACACTTTCTTCCCTATACTAAAATGCTATTTGGCTTCCATTGGTTTCCAGCTACCACAACACGTGTGAAGTACTTTTACAGCCAGGTTCACTGTAGGCCCTATAAAGCGAAAGCCTAAACCTACTGCAGAAGAGTGGTGCCGATACCTGAGGGACAAGAAGAGGTCTGGGCAATGTCTGTAGGTTTGCTAAAAAGCTAGGAACAGGACTCAAAACCCTGGAATACATTCGAATTTTCCACACAATTTAACAAGGCTTTTTACAACATACTTAAGAAGGTAACTATTTTCTAGTGATAGCACTTTCATTTATTACGGGTTGATGGATTTCCGCATGCCACACGAGACATATCTGCAGCAGTTGTGGGTCCCCCATGCCCCCCCCCATAGAATTGAGTCTGAGTCTGCAGTGCTATTTATCTTTATTCTTTTCTGGAAGAAAATGCAGGCTTTTTATTTGCTAGTAACAAAACATGAGTGAAAACAGATTTATAAAATTACACTGTCTTGGACAAGGGCTAAAGAAAGGAAGAGAGCTGCTGCTGGCTGATTCACAACATGTCTTAGCCACCCCCCTACAACCCACAGACATCTCATCTGCTCCAATTTCCAGCTTATCAGGAGAAGCACTTACACTCCTGGCGACCCCTGAGAACTGGCAGGCTTGGTGCGTGCGGGTGTGCGTGGTTTTGGAACGAGGACCTCTAACATTGTCAAATAGTGCTGGGCTACAAATCCCAGCACTCCGATGGGGGATGGTGGTTCTCCAAAAAGAACCACCATCCCCTGGTGTCAGCAAGCAGAGCCTGTAACACCTAACCCTTGCCTCTGACCCACAGCAATACAGAGATCGAGTTTCAAATCTCTTTAGCATGCGTACCACGGTCATCCATCTTTCGGAGAATCCAGCCCAACCACTGTGGTTCTATCCGGCTCTGATCTCCTACCAATGACCACTAATAGCAACCGACTAGAAGTCTGATTCACCTAAAAACATGCGCTTGGGACCGCAGTTTATGCTGCACGCTAACCGCTGTGCCACCGCTCCGTAGAAAGAACAAGGAAAAAAGGGAAGGAACCACGACCAGTGGAGAGGAAACTATCCTATCAACCAATAAATTCTCAATTAATCAACTAATATTGCTATTCTTAAGTACAAGTTATAGGGAAGTGTAGCCACTGTGCCAAGGCCTGGAAGAAAACCCACACTATCACCTTCAGCTCAGAGGAAATTGGTTTGCATAGGCAACCAATTCGGTTTGGAGAGGCCACCTTCCAAGAATGAGGAACCTGCTCCAAAATTGACACCTTCAAGCTTGACTTGAAGTCTGAAGCTGTCCAAATGTACAAGGAAAAGCCCTATGAGGGATAGTTTTATGGACAGATGAGAAAGAGGGAGTTGTCTGACCACAATGACCAGAGGTGTGATTGATTGTGGGGGCTGAATACTTCAGCTTTACTCCTCCACTGTATCAACTGTTAAGCATGGTGGTGGTAGCATCATTCTCTTACTGTCAAGAGAACTGTTTTATTGTACAAATTGGATGAAAAACTAAATCTGATGTTCCCCCACCTGGGTCGCTATCCTTTGAAGGCACTAATGGGAAATAAGGATGGATCTAAAACATTCATTTTGTTGCTCTCCCATTGAACTGAAGCAGAAATCATTTATATAAGATTTTTTTAATGCAAATTAAGAACACTACTTTGGACAACCAGTGGTTAAAGGAAAGCTGTATAAAAGCTCTAATGCATTTTTGGGGGTCCAGGGGTCCGACTGGAGCCCAGCTGAGAAAACCAGCTCCACGTTTCTGATGCCTGCTGGGCAAAAAGCTGTCTGGCACAAAGCCTGACTGTGCAAACTCAATGGCCGCCATTGAAAGGGCTGCCGGCCTATGCTGGGCAAACCAGCTGCTTCTGCACGTCCACAGCCACTGAAGAACTTCTTCTCAACACAGGAAACAGCCTCTCATACAGATAACCAACCGTGCCACCCAGGGGGCCTCAGGCAGGACACGCTCTCCCTCTTTTCCCTCTTTATCCTGCCCTTCCATCTACTCCTCCTTTTTCTGGCTCACCCCTACATGACTGATAATGGTTTTAGCTTAAGGCTAATAGTACATGGGACAGCCAGGGAGGGGAAAGAGATGGAGAAGGAAAGCTTTGGGCATGCTAACTCCATTAGGAGAGCAGGGCTTATTGAAGACTCAGCCGAGCATGCGGGACAGAGACACAGGGCTGCTGTGGAAAGGAGACGCAGAGCAGGTCTGCTCAGGCCTCTCAGGGGAGCTACTTCAGCAAGAACAGAGGATCTCTCAAAGTCTGCCCAACAGAGGAGCGCTCTCTGGGCCCTTAACCTTCAATGTCTCTGTTAGGAGTTTCAGCAGACTCGCCTGTGGACATGAATATCAATGCATCACTTCACTAAATTCAGAGCAAGGCATTTCAGAGTGTATAGCGTTCAGAGGTATAACGAGCGTCCCCTTTTTCCTTTATCCACCTGTTTGTCTTTGCTTTGCCGTGAATGGTGGGGATTCATTAGCCAAGGGAATTGGGCCATGGGCTGTAGAAGACTGATGCAAGTATGTGCAGTTCATGAACCAAATTCATCTGCTGTTGGAGCAGCGTCCAAAACTCATTCATATACAATACAGGGTTTATCTGCTTGCACCCCCCCCCCCCCCAACTCTCTCCATTGCTTTGATATTCTGATTCTTCTGGCTTTCCGAGTACTTCTGCAAACGATTATTGTAGTAAGAAATCGGTCAAATAGCTTTTTAAATAAATTTTTTTACGAATCCTAGCAGCCTTACAGCATCCTCTCTCTCCCCCACTCTCTGTCTCACAGGACCTTTCCGAGACTGTTTCCAAGTGCGGCAGGCAGGACACAGCACCAGTGGGATGTATCTTCTGAAGGCAGAGGGCAATGATAGACTGATTCAGGCCTGGTGTGAACACGGACTAGACAATGGAGGCTGGACAGTCTTTCAGAGAAGGAAAGATGGCTCAGTTAACTTTTTCAGAAACTGGGAGAACTATAAGGTAACACTGCCACATTTTCCTTTGCTGCTTCTGTTTCTAGTTACTGGAAGCAATGAGCACCTTTTACCTGCTGACTGGGGAGTTATTAACCAGACATTTTCAGTGATTAAGTCATGGAGACCTGGAACCTTATAGTGTACTATATACATATACCATGCCTCTGGTGCGCCAAAGTCAAGTCTGTTCACCAGCAGCCATCTTTGCAATGCTGCCAGGCAATTATTTCCAGTCACACAAGACCTCGCTCCCATTTCTATGCATGAGGAGAGACCGATTATTGTTTTAAAAAATAAAATCAATTACATTTAAAATGTATATCTCAATGCACAAAAATCCTGATCTATCGGCTTCTGGTCGTTCTGGCTCGGGGGTGCTTTCCCCAGTAACATGTCGACCTTCCTACGCTTGTGATTTTTTTTGTTGAAAGGCGGGACTTTATCTGTAAGCCAATTGCCACTCACATTTCAATCAATGGCTGATACTTCCACAGTTCTATGGCTCTATCCGTTCCACAAAAGGTGAGCCTTACAGTATCAGCAGTTATCTTGGGCTGCGTTCAGGGCTCAACAGGTATCTTAACAATTCCATTACCAGAAGTCCAATATATGATCTAAATCACAATGTAACAGCGTAATCAGATGAAGTCTATGTAAAGTCCACTGGGCTTTAATTTTCAAGGAGATCAAGAAAGACTGTGTGTGTGTGTGTGTGTGTGTGTGTGTGTGTGTGTGTGTGTGTGTGTGGGTCAAGGGATGTAATGTGTGATGCAGGGTGATGTAAGCCCATCCATCGCTCTGTGGTTGAAACAACAGGAGTAAACAACGTCACCAAATCTCAACACCCATCAGAACACAGCTCTATCTTTGCGAGACGTAGCCAGATGACCGTAACACACAAAAACAGTCAGTCATCAAAGCTGTGTGTGGAGAACTGCGTAGGAGCATGATTACAAACCCTACTTACCTCAACCCTGCAACCTCTATTTTGAGACAGAACAGAATAGCGTCCAAGCAAATTCACCCTAACCAGAGAAACGCAAACTACAATTTCCACTCGTTCAAGCCTGGCATGGCTAAAGAACGCGATTCGGTCCAACTGGACAGCTTTGAGTGGACAAGGGCCAGTTTTTTCCATGCACTGCTGCAATCTGTGGAAAAATCCAATTATGCCTGCAAAAGCCTGTCCGCACCTCCCTGCTCGAGACTGTCCTTTGAGTGAGAATTCGTTCAGCTGGAGCAGAACGTGCCTGCTCAACACACAAGTGCTGTGGCCACTGTAAGCTGGAATCCACAAAATTCAACAGGGACATGCAGACTGTGTGTGTGTGTGTGTGTGTGTGTGTGTGTGTGTGTGTGTGTGTGTGTGTGTGTGTGTGTGTGTGTTTGCAGTAATCATCCATGTCATTTTGTATGCTTACATGTCAGCCAACACTGGAATCGCACGCAAACACACAGGGAGGAACACACTTTCTCAACTGTGTAGTCCTGTCCCTCTACTACTTGTCAGGCATTTCCTCCACTTCTGTCCACATGCAAGCCAAACCAAGACCCAGCCAATCAGTGCATATATCAAATACATGTGTACAGGCATCATTCACTAGAAGGTTTGGATCAATAACTTTAATGTTTAATGCCTCAATCTCTCAAACAGAAAGGCTTTGGGAACATAGATGGCGAGTACTGGCTGGGGTTGGACAACATCTATGCCTTGGCTAAGCAGGCAGACTACAGGCTGCTGGTGGAGCTGGAAGACTGGATGGGGAAGAAGGTCTACGCGGAGTACAGCAGTTTCCGGCTGGAGCCCGAGAGTGAGGCATTCCGCCTTAGGCTGGGCACCTACCAGGGCAACGCTGGGGACTCGCTGACCAGTCACAACGGCAAGCCCTTTACCACGCTGGACCGTGACAAGGACGCCTTCACAGGTACAGCCACCTTCTGTTCTTGCTGTATATTAAACCAGTATCATGATCAACTGTCTGGAAAGTTAAGCACCAAATCCCACTCCTCCTCCTGAATATTCCCCTTTTCCAATTTTTTACTCACCGCTGTTCCTCTCCTGTGTCCACTGCAACAGGTAACTGCGCTCACTTCCACAAAGGTGGCTGGTGGTACAACGCGTGCGGGCAGACCAATCTAAACGGCGTGTGGTACTCTGGTGGCGTGTACCGCAGCAAGTTCCAGGACGGGATCTTCTGGGCTGATTACGGTGGAGGCTTTTACTCGCTCAAGTCTGTCCGAATGATGATCCGACCCATCGATTGAGACTTGCTCCTTGACTCCCTCTAAACGTCTCAAAAACTCCCTCTACTTCAACACACCTGTCTATCAGCAGTGGTTTCCTGCTCTGGTCCTGGAGTAGCCTGCCTTGCACATTTTGTGGTTTTCCCTGCTCTAACACACCTAAGCGTTATTCATAAATGGCCAAGCGAGCATCACACTGAGCACTCTCTCTTTCCTCCAGTTAAAATTATCTTAACACCAAGATGCCTTTGGGAAACTGGGTTCAAATTGGTAGGATCAGGTGCGTGTAACTGGAGCAGGGAAAATAGCAACACAATGAAGACGGTACCAGTACTCCAGGACCAGGGTGGGGAAGCACTTCTGTACATTCAGCACAAATGCTATTTTAGAACCGTGCTTCCACCTTAGAAAGGACAGAACATCTAGAAGAACATCCCATGCGGCATGAGTATACATCGTTTTGGGCCAATGGTCAAGCCCTGGGCAGTTATGAGCACGGAAGTCTGCATGTGGACATTGGCGGTTTGACAGGAAGTGCCCTTATTCTTATTCCACCTTTAAGATTCACTTTAGCCAGGTTCAGAGTGGGACCAGGGCACAGTCAGCTCCTGCTCCCTGCTCTTTCTTCCAGGCTTAATCTTGTCTCCTTTCCCCTCACAAATTCCACTTTTTATACCCTTTTCACTCCCTTGCTTTATCTTGTATTTCTCTTTTCACAACAAGGACTGGAAAACGGACTGTGCCGAGGGCTCAGTGTGCTTAAATACGTGTTGTTGGTCTGTAAATATACTTCATGTTTTATGTTTGCCTTGATTATTGTTTTTTTTTTTTTAAAGAGTTAATTTAAGAACTCGTATTACAGAACGGCCCCTATCCACCTCTGTTATTTATCAGTGGTTATTTATAATAGTTATGCCTTTGGTTGTTTAGCCCTGTTTATGATGTATAGTGCGCCTTCACGCAATGTGCACGCGTTCAGTATGCATGTACGTGGCAATTGTGGAAGCCTCCAACCTGCGTGCGTACATGGAAACGGTGCAAAGTCAGCAAACCTGGCCCCCCGAGAACTGGCAGCAGGCTGGACGTAAGCACTGACGGACACACGTTGCACATGCAAACCTATGTAGATGTATACGCTCCAAACACACAGGCACCCTGTACACACCTTTTGGAATCGGAGGTGTTCTGCTGACAGGAGGTGGAATCAGTTACCAGCTCATGCCAAATAACATTCCATTTCAAAAAAATGAAATAAAAACTATTTTTAAGTAAAGCTGCCCCAGACTTTTCAGTTCTCTGCAACACAAATCACTGCAAATTGATTAGAAATCAATAAAAATCATGGATCTCCAAAACAGAGCAACCATCAACTGTCCTTCCGATTACACTACTGATCATTCTGGGGTCTGATCTGAGGGGGGTGGGGGGAGAGATTGCGCTTCATGTTAAAAGTATGCAGGCATGTGAAAGAGTAGAGAGCTGTGCCAGCAAAGAGAGACAATGAGAAACACATTTCCACTGACCATCCAGTCATTGAGAGCGAGAGAGAGCAAGCGTGCAAGCGAGAAGGAAAGAGAGACAGAGCGCAAGAGAGTTGGAAGACAGAATAACAGAACATTCTTTCCATATAAAGTGTTTCGGCTTCATTTTCACAAAAGCGTATTTCATAAAAGTTAGGATTCTCCATTCCCACATTCCCCATTACATTTTCAACTACCAACATTGAATAGCAAGTGTGTGTGTGGGGGGGGGTGAGGTGGGGGGTATAAATAAACAAATATAAATTAATAAAACAAAAAAAACATGCGTGCGCGCGCACACACACACACACACACACACACACACACACACACACACAGACACACACACACACACACACACACACACACACACGGGACATAGAATTACATAGACTTCCCTATCCATATCTATATCCCCACCCAAAGCTATCCTTTTCATCTTTGAGTCTAATTTCCTCATTAAAGGGATAAACAAAACTGTTGCATAATGGCTCAAAACTTTTAAACTCAACTGAAAGATCCAAGCTTGAATACTCCAACTCCACCTTGAAGTTTTGTCAAGCCCAAAAGTCTGCACACCCTTTTCACCTTCTCCACCTTTTATTACGTTACAGACATTAGTACGTTTTTAGACATTTGTGCTAATTTATTAAAAATCTAAATGTAAAATACATATCATATCCCTTTGACATGAGGTGAGGTGCACTTTGTTTCCACGGATACTGTTCGAGAGGTTTCTACAACTTAACTGGAGTCCACCTGCGGTACACATTCAATGGACTGGACATGAGTGGGGATTGCCGACACCTGAATATATTAGCTCCCACGGTTGGCAGTGCATGTCAGAGCATGTCAAAGGAATGACCTGCAGACTTCAGAAACAGGATTGTATCAAGGCACAGATCTGGAGAAGAGTACAGAAAAGTTGCTGCAGTTTTACAGGTCCCAAAGAGCACAGTGGGCACCATTATTCGTATATGGAAGAAGTTTGGAACCACCACAATTCTTACTAGACCTGGCTGTCGGGCCAAACTGAGTGACTGGGGAAGACTGGCACACACACACAGTTAGAGAGAGAGTGAGGGTGATTGAACAAGAGGGAGAAAGAAGCCAAAATCCACAGTAATCATTGCTCGTATTACCGTTTTCCTCCCCAACAGATGCATTTCCGCTGGTGTGACAGAATCTGATCACAGAAACGTATTCTGTTTACACTTGTATTAAATGTGGACGACAATCGTCTCTGAATGCGGTCTGAGTGATCAGATTGTAATCTGATCAAAGGGTGTCTTGGGGGTGTTTACGTCTGGCTTTTCATGCGGACAAGTGAAATTCGAACGTGATCCGATCACCAAAAAGGAATCCTAACGGCAGGTGTAAACAGACTCTCAGTGTAATTCTGTTACAGAGTTAGGCAAATGCAATGTTAAGACCGTGACCAAACAGCTCTAACTGATATAAGCAAGGAATCAAATGAAGGAAAGCCTGATGAGTGAAGGCAGCACTGTTCCCCACTACAGTTCAGCAACAAGCTACGAAACTGTAGTAGATGTGCAGGAATGCCACAAAACCTCTCCAGAATCCGGAGGCAGTAATGTAATGCTACACTAATTTAGGTCAGAGCAACTGGTCAAATCTGAGCACCCGTCAGGCACTGGCGAGTGGACTGAAGTGTCAACTAACACGGTTTTGCACCTCTCTGATTTCTCTGGTTTTCTAACAAAGACAGGACTTAAAATGTGCCTGACAGGAGCGCACACACATACGCAAACGCAGAGAAGGAAAAAGATGACCTGTAGGGACCTTCTGCTGGCTGGCTTTCCTTCAAAACATTAGCTAACATCGTTGGACAGGCCTGGTTATCCCCTTGTAGCTGGAGCCTCCCACTCCAGCGCACAGGTCAAACAGGGCCAAAGAAACGGCAAAGCCCATAGCAACAGAGGAGAGCAGGGTTGGAGAGGGAGAAATGAAGGTGTACGAGGGCCAGTGGAGCTGGCTGTGTTTTGCTTTGCCACTTGGTCACGGAGTTTCCATTGCGTACGTTTCTCCACTGACTGCTCTGCGCTACCGGCCTTCTGTCCGCTTCAAACACCCTCACATCCACCCCTACACATCACAGATGCCCGAGACACACAAATACGCACATGCACACATACACAGCTGTCTAATCAAAGCTTGTGGTCCAGCCAGTGCTACTCAAAGGAACAGACGGTGGTCTGACTTCATCAGAAGTCGTTTCGAATGAAGCTGCAGCTGCTCTCGCACACCAACGCTCTGTCATCACCAAGGGTGCAACTAAAGATGGCATATCTGTATTGATGCTGGATGGGATGAGGCAGAAAACAACAAAACAAAAACCAAACAAAAAGAAAAAAAGCTGATGTACTGAAGTACTGTGTGGTGTGATGATGCTAGCTGTGGATTTTTCCAGTGGTTCAGTGCTCATGCACAAGCATTTGAGTAGCTGGAGTGCTACAAATACACAAACTGTGAAATAAGAAAGGCAAAAAGAAGGCATTCAACACACTGCTGAGATCTGACACCGTTTCCTAGGTCACATGCAGTTGCTTCAAATTTATACTGCCCCCTATCTGAGTAGCTCACTCAGCAGCTCACCCACTACCTTTGTGAAAGCAGAGTTTCAAAAGGTATGGTCATGGGTTTAAACCGTAAGCTGGCAGGGTGTGTTTTCTATTGGGCTACTTTAAAAATGTCCCACAGCCACCAAAAAAGACTGCATTTGAACATTTGAGAAATGAACTCAAGGTGAAGTAAATGTCAGCCAGCTAGAGCAAACAGGGTCAAATGAGAAAAACCTTTTGGCACAGTAAAGGAACTTTTAGTCAGGCTGAAAAGGGTGCTGCGGTGCCTGATCCTTGAAGTATTTGGACCAAAACGTGTCCAAAAGCTCATTGGATATTGGACCTAAAGATCTCTGCGTTAACTTGTGAAAAAGTGGTAGGTCAAGTTTAAGTGAAGTGTTTCTATTAAAAACAGCTTATTGGAAAATAAAAAAAAAATCCCATAGATCCACCTTAATAAACAATGCAAAAAAACAGTTGTAAACAGTGGTGTAGACTTCAACTAAAACCTCACATATGTCTTCACTTCAACACCTCAAACAAACATCAGCATGTCAAACTAAGGCTGTTTCAGGGCTTTGTGGACATGCCAAATCCAATATCCTAGATCGGAAACATATCTGAATCCTAGGCATGCAATATGAACATGAACAGTCAAATTTGATTTCATGCATGTTTTTGCCCGTTCGCATGCACTTAATGCTGTTGACTGTTGGTGACTGAGGCAATGTGTGCAGGTGTGCCGTTTCAGGGACAGATTCTTTCACATAACACAAAGATAAGCCCATTTATGGATGCGAAAGGTCAAGATAGCCAAATCTGATCAGAGTTAAAAATCAGAATTGAATGAAGCTTGTAATGTGAATGTAGCCTTAACCCCAGCACTTAGCCGTAAAGGCCCTATAATAAGTTCAGGTTTAGAGTCACTTCTGCCCTGTACAGTACAAACAGACAGCCAGCGTACTGAATGAATGCTCGCTCTAAGGGAACGTGGGTGTGTGCATGCTGATAAGCGTTTCAGAGTGTGCATCTGTGGGGTTGCTGGCTGTGTGTGCCATAGTTGTCTGGAGGGAGAGCTTAGTACTTAGTACAGCATCACATTCACTAGAGAGCTGAGGTAGTAAACTGCTTTTGCCAGGCAGGTCAGTTTACACTCTCTTTCACACACATACACAAAGCTCAGGCCATCATCTTCAGCCTTAGCCTAGCACCTTAAATCACACCCTCAACAGGGACACATGCATGCATACACACAGAGAAATAAACACTGCCCCTTGTACAGTCTGCCCCACCCTTAAGTAGAGAATAACAAAAAGCTAACAAATCCCTTATCTCTTTTCTCTAGCTTAATAAAACCCACAGCATTTCACTTTGCATAAGTAACACTTGAAATTATGCTCTGTTGGAAGAAGCCAGGCTTTAAGCGAGACACTTTTATATTTCAGCTAAGCCAGAGGGCTTGTGTCAATAAAGTACTCTGGCTTCAGGATCATTAGCAGAATATAAATACTAGAGATGTGCATGGGTACTCCAGCACTCTGCTTACCAGTCAATGCGTCAATCAAACAGATGTTTACTATGCCAGTTGATGTTATACGGATGTTTACTATTCTACCCATGTTAGATCGTTGTTAACTACTCTACTCGATGTTGAGATAGATGTTAAGTACTTCAGTTGATGTTAGACAGATGTTTACTACTATGGTTAAAGTTAGACAGATGTTTACTATTCCAGTTGACGTATGACCGATGTTGACTACTCTACCTTATGTTAGATAGATGTTAACTACTTCAGTTGACGGTAGACAGATGTTACGTACTCCAGCTGATTTTAGATAGATGCTACCTACTTAGCTGAGGTTAGACAGATGCTATCTACTCCAGCCGACGTTCGATACATGTGAACTAGTCCAGTAGATGTTGTATTGCAATGCATTCTTTAAAATACCACCACAGATGTGCAAAAGAAATGACTATATATATATATATATGTGTATATAGTTTGATACAGAAGAGTGCATTTCTTCAAACAAGACACCACATATCCACTGTCAAGCAAACAGCAGCAGAGAATTCACAATGGCAAAGACTCTCTTACTGTGCAGACAACAGAAAGAAAATGCAACAGACCTCCTATACAATGAAAGTTGCACATAGGCCTGCTCCACACGGCTCACAGCTTTTTTTTTTGCTTTTTTTTTTTAATAAATCAGAGAAACCATTTCACAGGTCTTGGGTGGAGCAGACAGAGGTGAAGGAACAGACAGAGAAGGTGTGTGTGTGTGCGTACACACACAAGAGTGAGCGGTAGTCTGATGGGTTTCAAATCTGCTTCAGCAGAACTGTGCAGGATTTTCCACTCTGCTGTCCAAAGCATCGGAGACACCTCCAGACATACATACATACATACATACATACACACACACACACACACACACACACACACACTTTGTTGTATTGTTAATATACAGATACCATCCATCCAGGGCAGTATTGATTATGTTAGCAATTGCATAATTAGACTAGTTTAATAATTACCAATAATACCAATAAACCAATAACAAACAATATACATTCTTCCAATAATCCTAATAAATAGAAAGAATGAAGCTTTTACAAACACTGCATTAAAACTGCAAACTGTTCATCAGACATCAGGGTTTTACTCCAAGAACGAGACCTATTTTAGTCTTTTTGCCAATTTAGCAGCTCCCTGATCTTTGCAAAAGACAACTGTGAACATCACAAAAACTACAATCTCACTATAATCCAATCTTCAGCCCCATTCAGATTGGACACCCGTAATAAACGTTCCACGCGTCTCTTCAGTGATGAAAACTCAGTTCAGTGAATGAGTTTAGTACCTAAATGTCTGCATCACATGGTCACATGATCACATGATCACATGATCATGCTCCATTTACAGCACAGTATCCAAGTTGTCAGAGGCAGTGAAGTAGAGAATAGCTGCTGGCCCAGTTTCAAAACACGGATACTTACCATTCATGTTTGAAGGCCCACAAAAGTGCTCTGCTCAAATGTGCTGAAGTACAGCCTGCAAAGCAAAACACTTCAGTGATGATGTTCTCCAGCTGAGTTATCAGTTTTCAGACAGAGAAAGGCTTTGGGAGCGTGTTTTTGTACATGATTCGGATACAAAGGAGCTGCTGGCCGTTCAGTCAGAGGACACCATGCTCAAAGGACTGGAAATTTAACGGATGGTCGCATGCATCCCAGTAAAACTGTTTAAGGGCTGCATGTGTGAATGGCACAACGCTCCAACATTCCCAGTAAACGCATCCCAACACAGAACAAGGCTGTGCGAGAGCAAAAGCGAGAGCGAGACAGAGTCCCTCTTTACACCAGGTCACTTCACGCGTCCTGAATAGCAGGATTATATCTGGATCAGGCCAAGCCACATAAAACCCAATGAAATCCAAATCCGATCACTCCGACCACTTCAGGAGGTACTCTGAGACGCATTCAAGCCCTGTTATAGCAGTATAACATATGCGTCTCTCCAAGACACATCTGATCACCAAAACTCCTCCCACTACACCCAGTAACAATTGCCGCACAACAAGCACATGTGCGTATTCCGTCCCAGACGGCAATCGGATTTCACGATTGGAAACGCATTTGCCAACCAGATACTAGTCACATCCAGGTACCAGGTGTAAACGGGGTCAGAGTGAGAAAGAGATCGCAAAAGAACGAGCGGGCGGACGAGCAAATGCAACAGAGCGCGAGAGAAAAGGAACATAGAGAGAGCCTCTAAAATTCAACTGAAAAGCAAAAGCTGTCTTCACACAGTCTGGACTGGATGGATTCGTCAGGTCTCTTTGTGAAGACATGTGCCTTTCCAACAGTGCTGAAAATAAACAAAGCTTGTATGTACATCATATGTACGAGTGCCTGCGTGCATGTGAAGTGTGTGTGTGCGTGTAAGGAGGAAGAGGAAGTTGCCAGAAAGTGATCCGACAACAGATGCCTTATTTTCTTCAAAAACAGTACATCACAAATCTCTGAACACACTTTGAGGAAAACTCTGATTTCCAAAAAAATGCAGAAGGGAGGAAAAAAAAAAAAAAAAAACAGGAGTTGAAACACACACACACACACACACACACACACACACACACACACACACACACACACACACACACACACACACACACACAGAGACAGAACATGACGGATGGCCTGTTTTCTGGCCCACTCCTGCTGGTGCTTAGCTCTAGCTTACTTAAAACAGTTTGTGCTGCCAGTAGAAAAAAAAAAAAAAAAAAAAAAAAAAAAAAAAAAAAAAACACACACCACACACACAAACTCCTAAAACCTAAAAAAAACCCAACAAAAAATAGAGAAAAAGAACAAAACCCCACTCCTTTAGCCACTTGTGCGTGAGTCATGTCTGTGCAGTGGCTGAGGAGAGGGTGAGTCTGGCTGCGTCTGGTGGATGTGATAAGAAACCAAAATAGGACTCTCCGACTTTAACAAGTAGGAATATCGAATAAGCCGTGGTGGGAGTGAGCATCTTTTCATTATGATGCCTCTGGAGTAGGGGTGTAACAATACGTGTATTCGTATAGCGAACCAGTCACGGTATGGATGTCACGGCTCCGTGCGCGGTAAGCTACAGGCGACGCGTCCACGCAAAGGAAAAAGCCTGACTATCATAACGTGTAAAAGCTGTAAGCGGTAAGCCATTAGCAGGTAGAATTAGCATTTGCATGGTATTGTGGGAACTGAGGTGGAGTTACAAGTGTAGCTAGGGTACCTGCAGTCTTGCTAGCTCTCTGTTGCAATCTGACATGGCTTGCTCGATAGTCCTTTGGTTGGCAGCACCAGAAATGGCCTGGTTGTAGCTGCTCTGCACCAGAGCCAGAGCCCATTCATACTCTAGCTATTAATGCAGAGGATGCTCGCTTGCTCGCTCATCCATACTGCGTCAATCATTTTTACTGTCTACGCCTCTTCAGTGTTCACGTTAAAGTAATTCTGATTCCAAACTAACTGAACTGAACTGCTGTGTAATTCGAACGATAGTGTTTCCTACCGACCTCCCATAAAACATAATGATACTATCAAAAACACACATCCACACTCTGCCAACAGTAAGCACAGTAGTGATGAGGGGTTTACAAGAGAAAAGGGAGCGTAAGGCAGCTCATTCTCATACAGCAACACAAAATCAGGCGCGCACTCTAAAAACAGACTCGACACGTAGTAAATACGAGCATGTGTGAGCGGCACTGGAAAAAAAGATGCAGGCATTTCTATTGAGTGTATGTCATTTTAGAGTGTGGTCTGGGCTAATGGCTCGAGCGTGATCCAAACAAGCCTGACATAGTTTAACAGAACCCACAGCAAAGGCCAGAAAACCTGAGAGCGTTTAATGGACTTGCAGTGCCCGCGACAAATGGACGTGCTGCCGAAAATGCACCGCCTCCAGCAGTTAAGTCTGCTCATTTTGCAACTCACCAATTTAAACAAACTACTTCACCCTGGCTTGCTTCAACAACACACAGTGCAAAACTCAAACATTTGACGATGTACGGCCTAATCTGAAGCAGAGGTATTTATTTTACAGCATTACAGACTGCAGGCCTTTTTTTTAAATATCTAACTGAGGTATAATAAACTACACAGGTTCATCTATTCTATTGTTATGACATAGCGCTCCCACAAAAAACTTTTATCTCCATTTTCCTTGTTTTTCACTTTTTGATATAATGGGAATCTGCTCTTTGCATTGTATCAAAATTTTAATGATAAATGGACCAATAGAAATACAACATACATTGAGCTAGGAGTTTCCTCAATGTACCCTACCCTGTTTAGGGGTGCAGCAAATAGATGAGAGAAGGCTAAACAAAGAAGATGGAAAGAAGGAGAGGAGAGAGAGACTAAGAAGAACAAAAATCAGACATACCTAGATAGGGTATGCAGGAGGTCATGCTCTGGCTGCTGATGTAGTCTCGCAGTCTCTTGTAGTTGTCCTCTTTAGACATCAGATACTCCAGCCTCTCAAACGTAGCCTTATCCTTACGACTCAGGAGCTGCAGGCGGGAGATCACCACTTTCATTCGGTCATTTCTACTTAGTGTGCTGGTCTATGACACAGACGTTTCCAGCTCTAATCCCATAGTCAGACTTTTCGTCATTTAGCAGGTTTGATTAATGGCTAATTGATTCAGCTCAGTAAGGAAAATCACTTGCTAATGATCTAACCAAGTTCTTCCAAACCCATAGATCTTCTGATAATGGCTGAAACCCAGCAGATCCATTAGAAAACAAGCATCTCATACAACACAGTTAACTAGTATCTCATTTGATCATTTTCTGGAGGATTGTTTTTCACATGTTCGTAGGATTTGTGCTTGTGCCATTTTCATTTCACTGTGTGTCACTTCTGTCACTTGTCTCTGCTGAAAAGACAGTATGCATGAAACTCAACCCACTGGACTGGATTGCATATGACAAAAAGAGGCAGAACAGCCTGACCTCACAGGAACTAACCCCCCCCAAAAAAAAACACATGAAAAAGAACTGCAGTGTTGCAGCGGCTTAAGACAAATTAGCCCCTCAGCATTCTGCAGGAAATCACAGTCAAACAGAATCCCTCTTCATCTCCAGGTTACCTCAACAGACCTCTGTTGTGACATCTCCCCCAGAACACAACATGAACCCGTCTGCTGCTCAGAACGAGCGTTTGCGTGAAGAGATGTCTAGAATGGTGTCTTCTTCACATGTAGGTTGTGTCTTATGATTCAGTTCACATTTAGTAAACTAACAAGAACAGGCTTAGGGGAGTAAAAGCCAGATGGCAGGATATGATCAGGCTCACTTTCCATTGCACATGTGCTGTGCACTGTTAACGTCTGAAACACAGCTAGCCAGACAGTCAACATGTCATCATTCACAAACCGAACACGACGACACTCAGACAGGCCCAATATTAATTTGGTCTGAGGTCCAAAAAAAATTGGAAATTGGACAGATCATACTACGCAGACTAATCTGGCATTTGTGGTCTTATTTTTATTGATTTGTTTTTTTTTTTTTTAGATAGTGATCATTTTTTATAATCAACCACTACTTTGAAGTGTTGACCGTTAGAATGTGGACTGGTATGAGTCACACTGCTAAGTAAGCTTTGAAGTTGCGCCCTTATTCCACAGTCGCCGTTGTGTCTAAGCTGGATTTTTTCAAGACAAAATTAACCGGATTTCCTTCTACAACATTCAAATCACTTCTGTAGACTGAGATTAAGAAGAGGTAATGAGTTCATAAAATTCATACTATTACATTACATTATTTATTACATAACATTACATAACATTATTTTAAGTTGAATCACTCTGCATTTACAGCTTTAACCGTCTTCTGCTTAGAATACCAACATCAAAAAGTCAATCTGACAAACCTGACATGTATCTACACAGAATGCCTCTCATTATCAATAACGATGCTTTCGTACAGATGTTCTTGGTGTTCTTAAACCTTGCTCGCACCTCTGCTACTGTTTTGATGGATCCTTATTTCCTTGTAAATTGAACAACTCCCAAATAAGAAAACATAGGTGAATTTAGGATTCGTAGCCCAGTTAGCTCCTCAGTGTTAGAAAAATAGAGATCTTCTAGAAGAACCATTTCATTTAAACTTAATGTTGTGAATCAGGTTTTAAATTAGGCCGTGTTCTGCTTCATAAAAATGACATCCTGTGAGGCTCCCATACGGTATGAGGTAGAGATCAAGCATGGAGGAAACGCACGTTACTACAAGAGAAGTGAGTGAAGATGATCCCAGTGAGGTAATGCTGCAGGAATGCTGTTGGGGGCCTTTGGGGGAAATTTCTCTAAAAGAAGAGACCTAAAAAGAGGGGATCGAGAGGTAAATGTGAGGGGCAGATGTCTGAGCAGACCTGAGCAGAGAGAGCGAGAGTTTGTGAGGGTGGAAGAGCAAGTATCTGTTGTACATCAAGGTCTTACAATGGAAACAGGGCTACTCGGGGAAGTGTGTACAGCAGAACTGACCCAGTGCTGACCTCCACAGAGCTGTGATTAAGCTTCCTTCTGCCCCTAAGAGAGTTGTTAGCAGACACAAATAGCACCAAACTCCTTGCTGCCGCTTAAACACAGAAGAGATGGTTCCTCAAGTCCAGCACCAGTTTGTCCTTTCATCACCATTACCGTACTGTAAATCTCCATTTAAAAGAGTCTGGGAATGGATTTCGACCGACACTGCTTGGAAACAGCTACAGGCACTTCCACAACGTGTGTGTGTGTGTGTGTGTGTGTGTGTGTGTGTGTCCCTGTCAAAAAAAAAAAAAAAAGAGAGAGAGAAAATAGCTTGACTCTTTTATTATAATTCATTATGTCATCCACACTGCCAACACCCATCCATAACCAAGCATGTGTCTGTTCCCCTTGTGTTCGACACCCTGAACCTACAGTCTGTTTCTCAGCACAGCATGGGGGACGGCTTGATTTAAAGATGCCAGAACTGGTGTCTGAAGGCCTCAATATGAACAAGCACTGCGGCTGCTCTAAAAAAAGGCAAAACTGTCCCATTTAGCTACTGGTAAAAATTGAATTCTTGTGAATGACTAGATTAGCTTTTACATAATCATGAGAATTTGAGCAAGTATACTTACATCACATAAAAAAGCATTTAGCAGAGGCTCTTATTAATCATTCTGTTTACTCCACATATCCTTTCCTAGTTGATATAGGTTGGAATCTAAAACATACCTCAAGCTTAGACGCCATCAAATACAAAACTCAGTATGGAGACCTTGATATACACTCCTAACACACACTATATTATGCCTGAATCTCAAACAAACCAACTATAACACCAATACGAAATAGTAAGCCTGAACAGGCATAAATAAGTGACACAGCAAGTGACACTGCCGTTCAGACACCCAGGGGAAGTCGCTCCTCCATTTAGGTGCCAGAATGGGGGAAAAAAAAGCCTGGATGAAGCTGAGCCGTGCTATAAACTCAAAGGGCTCATAGGGAACGGATTGGGCATGGGTCAGGTTTTGACCATTGTAAATCAGGTACAGAGGGACGGGTCCACTCTTCGCTTTGTAAAAAGCAGCGTCTCCAAACCTTTTGAGATTGTAGTGAATAGTAATCAGCAAATCCCAGCAGCTTACCGTATTGCTTCCGAAGCTAAATCTATACAGTAAAGCACACCCATCAAATATATGGCCAAACTGAATGTTTGTAAACAGTTCTTGAGGGTGGATAACTCATACTTGGTCAGTGGCAGAGCAGCTCATTTTAAGAAGCAGACAGACCCAGTAGGGGGCGCTAGTCATTTCAGTACAGGCATCACCGCTCCTTTAAACAGAGAAACACACTGTAAAAGCTGTGTGGCTGTGTATTATTTACAATTGTCGGACACAGCATTACTTTGTTTTTACAATTATGTCTCATGATTGGAACAAAATCCTGTTGTATTAATGCGGCTCTAATGTTTTTTTTTTCTTTCTGTTCGCTTTATTGCTTATTGTTGGTGTTTCTGTGACAGAACACTGATCTGTCCTATACTAATGCACTTTCTTCAAATGGACCCATCAGAAGCAAGACAGATACTCACAGCCCATGTCTTGGTCAGTCTGAAGATGGGAGCGCTTTGTAGACCCGACACCACCGCCATCACCGCATGGAGATTATTCATATCACACAGTTTCTGCACCAGCGAAAAGAGAGCGAGAGTGAACACATAGGCTACACACAATCTAATGAAAATTAACATATTCAGTTTTACTACATTCATAAAAGTGAATGGAAGTGGATAATAAAGAGGTTACCTTGGCTGTTCTGATGTAGTGACTTAAAACCTCTGCTCTGATCTTCAGAGTTTGGGCATGAAGAATCTCCCGCACCACCCAGAAACTTACCTACACACATAAAAACGTAAGCAAATTAGCATAGAAATCCACTTTTCTCCATCTTTCTATTAATTCACCAATTAATCATTTCAAATGACTGGAAACAGCGCTGATCTGATCTCAGTACAGACCCCTGGCCACTTCCAGCAGGTCATTTGCCATTCGTAAGTGTACTGTTGGGTAGCTGACTGTGCGTATAAGCAGTTTCAGCACTGTATTTTTAGACAGATGATCTTCACTCAAATGTTTTGCTTAAAAATAGAACTTTGTAAAACTGGGAAAAAGCACATCAGATCAGAAAGGACCAATAGTCGAGGTTTCAGCACTGACATCAAAAACTGTGACGAGACACTGTGCCAACTCTGATTACACTTTCCTCTCATTTCTCCTCAGACCAGTCTCCAGTCTCGTATTGTACCGCAGAGGCAATGGCAGAACGCTCATTTCATGATGACTGATTTCGATCAGCGTGAAAATTCAATCTTTCAGAAGGCTGCAGTGATGATTCTCCTCATGTCTGCGCTCAGCAGCCCTGACGCTCAGCTCATCTAATCACTTTAGTTACAGTCCTTTAGACGCTGTGCCCCAATCGGTCTTTTGTTTTCGCCAGTGGAAATGGAGACGAATGAGCGCGTTGGTCTCCAAGTCAAAGCCTCTGGAGTGAGAGCGTCACAGAGTGGAATAAATGTGTCCATCTCTAAAATTGAGAACTTAACTTGACATCACACAAACAAATGCATGCACACACATGCAGACCATTATGAATGCATGTGCAGGACAACTGCCAAAATCTCTAACTGCACTTGAGATAAAACCAGGGACAGAGGATTCCTCTTAGAATAAATGACCGTGAACTTCAAACAAATGTGGCGTTGAGGGGGTGTAACAATACACTCGATTCGATTCACACCATTGGGTTCAGGATTCTCATGATATTTTGCCCACAATTTGAGTGGAAAAGAAAAATGATGACTGTCTCCATGTCTGTGTATAAGCCAATTATAAGCCTGGAGCTGGGAGGAATGTGAAGCATCACAAACTGTAATAAATTAATTTGATATCCTAATCCAGAGACTGCCTTCTCTTCCAGAGCCACGTGGTCATGTATTGGCATTACTAATATTATTATATTATATTTATTATTTTATAGTTATATTATTTTCTAACATAAAGTAAAAAGAAAATTAGACTGATTTGGATTCCCAAGGGATTTCTGTAAAATAATGATTTGATTCCACAAACTAAACAGTGACTTGATTCAGTAATTTAATTATAATATATCTGAATGTTGGCCAGGTGCTGCTAATAATACAGGAGACATGAACAGCTGCTCAGGATTTCAGCTTTATAGTAGTTATATCAGACTTTGACAAGACCTTACTAGACAAAACATAGGCACTTTTTTGGCTGATACTAATTAACATGAGGGCATCAAGGAAATCAAAGGAATCATGAGGTTTTGATTTCACAGGAGTGATCTAGTAGCTAGCTGGAACAGAAGCGAGTACTGGGAGTAAATGTCCAGGTAACAAACACCCAAAATATTACCGGATATTGTTAAATATACCCAACTCAAGGAAGTCAAGAAGAAGAAGAAAAAAGAAAAACAGAGAATGAGAAAAAAAAAGAGGGACCGAGAGAAGGAGCGTCTCAGAATTCAGCCAACAGTCCTCATGCAAATAACCCCTGGAAAAAGATAACCAGATGTGCTTAATTTCTAACATCTGTCCCTGCATAATCCAAATAGTGTGTGTGTGTGTGTGTGTGTGTGTGTGTGTGTGTGTGACGATCAGACTGAATGAGTGCGTGCCTGAACAGTTGTTTAATAAAGCTGGTGTTTGTGGGTTTAACAGAGCCACAGGGCTACATAGGTGAAGACAGAAGGTAATTAGCATTAACTCTAATGAAAGCATTTAAGGGGTGTATTTACGGTCACAGAGCTGATCTGTTAAAAGCTACAGAAAACAACATACATTGCCAGAATTCAGAGCCCGGTTATGGGTCAGTAAGTAACTAATAAAAACCAACACACAAAACACACCCTCTTTCCCACAACCTTGGGTTAAACTCTTATGGTAGGTTTTCCAAACAAGGATTAAGCCTAGTCCTGGACTACACGGTTTTCCTTTCTTATCTCCATTCAGAATGACGTTTAGTCTGGGCTAGTTTGTTTGTTGCTGAGCTATACTGTCTATCTATATTATTTAATTATTTGAATAATTCTATATTTAAAAAATGAACAAAACCCAAGACCCCTGTTTTTTTTTTCTTCAGAGAAGCAGCCATTTCTTAAAATCTGTAAAATCTGAGAGTAATGTGTAGCAAGCAATAGTACCTTTTTCTCTGGACATGCTTGCCAATATACTGTCCACCAGCACAACTTGTAAACCCTATTAAAGCATGTACATCAAGGTGTGTAGTACATTAGTTACTGATGTTCTGTTTGTGTCGGCTTTCATTACTGGATGTCTTAGTCTTTTCAGCATGCAACGAGACACAGATTAGAACCCCTGTATAAAAGTGTGGTTAAATAAAGCTTAAGTAATTTACAAGATCTAAATATCTAAAAGAACCATCATTTTAAAATAAATTTAGCACTTAAAGGGACAATATTAAGAAAACCAAAAACTCCTCCATTTGCCTACCCTGTGATTAGAAAGGCTAATGTAGACGAGACCTTTATTTATTTATTTATTCATTCATTTATTTATTTATTTATAAGCCCTTATATAGTCCATGAAAACTACACTGCAAAAAAAGCAGCCTGAATGGAATCTAAATGGTCTAAATAAATAATAAAATAAATATGATTTTGATAAACCCTTGTATTCTGCCGACAGCAGTTTGGGCCCATTCATGCTGAATAGGCACTTTTTTTTGCCCAAGCTGCTTTCTGAATGGGGTCAAACACAACGTAGCCAGTCAGAACAGTGGTCAGTTAAATATGTACAGCCAGTAAAATCCTTTGGAATTAAATTTTATAACAATGTTTTTAGTTTTCATATAAAAATGAAATGTGACCAATATCTAATATTATATCCAATAGGTTTTTTTATGGGTGGTCCATTCAGGGGCCTCTTGATCTCACACGCCACTAGTTGGAGGACAAGACATAAGTTGATGAAGAGGCATGAAGGCATTGTTAACTTTGTCTTGCAGGTTAGAGGTCAAACAGGACACAGGCTCTTGAAACCATGACAATACTGTAAATATTCATTACCATGACAAGCACGTATTGACTGATCAGATGTGATGATGCGTTCCTGACCATACAGAGTGCTCAACGCATAACCCCCCATAAACCTCTCTAACTTCACTGAGGGCTGATCTAAGTGATGTCTTGTCTTGTACAGTTAATAGGAGAGCAGGGCAGAAAGTTGGAGTGAAGCCTCTACTGTATATACAGGGTTACATAAGCCGCTCCATCACTGTTCCACTGAACCTCCGAGTGCAGCCGCAGGCTGCGCTGCTACGAACACACGTTTAGGCACATTTGCTCCTTCTCACTTGCCCACACACAAACACACGAGTGGCGTCAGACGGGTCGGCTCCCTCTCTAGCTGGGTCGCTTCGGCACTGCTCTACGTCAAACGGCTCCAGCTCATGTTCAGGACCTTGTGTTCTCACTTTTCTAAGCAACATCATTACAGCGCATTTATGCTGGCATGCTTACTCTGTATCTGTGTGTGTGTGTGTGTGTGTGTGTGTGTGTGTGTGTGTGTGTGTGTGTGTGTGTGTGTGAGAGAGAGAGAAAGAGAGACAAAGAGAGAGAAAAGAAGAGATGGAGAGGAAAACATCTTGAATGACCATTTGGGCTGAGATGTAGCTGCCCATGAGAGAATCTTTCCACAAGACGCTCAGCGAAAAAATTCCACAGTCAGCCATTCCAATTTATTACAGAAGGCCAAGCCTGAACTCACAGTGGCCCTTATTCATCAAGGTTGTACAAAAACGAGCACACATTAGAGCTCATGATTGTTGTGCAACATAAAAAAAAAAAATTAAAAAAAAAAAAAGATCTGTGGAAACAAGTACCTTGGCTTTTACACGTCATTTACAAATGGCCCACTCTGCCCTCCTGTGCAAAAACAGCCTGAAGCTGCAAAAACAGCTAGGGCTAGGGCTGCTGCTGCTGCCACGGCGAAAGAATTAACCCTGCGGTGATTTACAGTGGCTCAACATCGCGATGTACGGTTTTGCCGTCAGCCGTTGTATATGTACTCAATTTCTCAGACTCCTCTGACAGCTCACGTAACTACTCCGGCCAAGAACGCACCCCTGAAGCCCATCAGCTCCGCTGCTTAATCTCTCTCCACACAATGACCCTTGCCGACCTTCCCTTGTTTATCTCCTGTGAGTTTGTTTGCTCCGTTTTGTGTACCAACCTTTTTATGTTTAGACTCTTCTGTCCCGTTTGTCTGTCTTTTGTACCGGACATCTGCCTGTTTCTCGTTTTCAGATTTTGCCTCAGTGCTTCTGTTATGGTTACCACAGCTCTGGTTTTGACCCTCGCCTGTTCATTGGTTTAATTTTGGATCACGACCTTTTCAATAAACTTTCACAATCTAGTAAAAGTGACTGTGCAAATCTGTCTAGTCACAAACAACGTCAGTAAGCTTTGTCCTCGTTGCACGCAAAGAAAGCGCGTTCGCCTTGTGTGGTTTAGAGAGGACCTGAGTGGGCTAACAATGTGCCTAACCGCACCAAACACTCTCTCTGATGGTGCTCGGAGTGAGCCGCTCTGAGTGAGCCGGGTACAGTTACAGCAAGCTGAAGTGACTGTAACCAGTTGCTGGCAGTTAGCCTAGCACCTGCCTAGCAGTCATCTAACACTTGCTTGCTTAACCGGCTTCACTATGTGGCACTCCCCAGGCTTCCCCCAACAGATACCAGCAGTGCTTCCTCCAGTCAGCCTATTGTTAGCTGTTAGCCTAGCTTCTATATCCTTTCAAAGTAGCCCTTGCGTTAGGCCTTGAAAGGCTTTCATTTGTGAGCAGAGTGTGTGTAAACTGTTTTGGGATTTTAGAACTGGCCCGTTTTACAGCTCTGTTCGGCTTATGCTGCATTTCCTCTTCAGTTAAGAGACCACAGTGTTGGAGGGTTATGTTATGTCATTTCCATAAAAAGCTAAATACAGTTTTCCATCCTAAGGCACCTTTAAATGTGTGGGGCAGGAAGGTCATATAACCATGTAATCACCCTGTTGTGATGTCAGTGCTCACATCTTTCAGGTGTTTAAGCCACCTTTGGGTCAAAAGATTTATAGTGTGCTAACAGTCGTATGGAAAAAAAATTATAATGGGCAAATCATTACTGAGGCCAAAGCTGCGTTTGGCACAATGCACTATGCATCAGTAAATAGCTGCTTTTATTTATAGCTGTACCTTTGTGGACAATAAAAAACAAAAAACAAACAAAAAAAAACACTATGGAAAAAAAAAAAAAAAAAAAAGTCTGTGTCCTCAAACTGTTAATGGACAGTGTGGGTTCACACAGACACAGCGGATGGAGCATTTGAGGACATGGCATATAAGCTGTGAGCTGTTCAAACATGACCTCATTACCCATCACCGCAGTTGGAGTGTAGTTTCCTCTACCCTTGTCCATCCTGTTCACCCTAGGCCACTGTGACAGGTGGGCATGTTCATAAACCGGTTGCAGCGTGTTCGCATGGGGGACAGGGCCAGGTTTGAAACCCGAAAAGACTTGCGATGACGTCATTTTCCGACCATGCCTCGGCCAAGAAGATGAATAATAAAAAAAAAAAAATCCCCCCCCAACTTCAGCCTGTCTGGCCTCAAGTTACGCAAGGGAAAAGTCATCAGAAACAGACTGTGGGTGTGCGGGTGTGTGTGTGTGTTTGTGTATTACCTGGTTGAATCTGCGTGTGAAGGCCACGGCATTAGGAGCTGAACTGTGCTTCTCTTTCTTGTTCCAGCCACAACTCGAGAGTTCCTGAGAAAGAGAAGAAACGGACATAATAAGCTCCACACTCCACAGCGGAAGAAACCTAACAGCAAACAGCATGAGCATTACCTGATGAAGCCAAATGGATCCAAATTAAGAGGCTGGTGTGGAAAAGCGCAGAAGGAAAGGAAACAGCTTTTAGAATATGACTGTGTGCCAAAAGAGTGAAGGAAGCACTCCATTGGCTTTCATCTTCAAAACGAGCCGGACCATTTTGACCCACGAAGTAATGAGACGATTACCCATCAGTGTAAACAAACAAAAAAACACGAGACGTGTAATGAACAGGATATGAGTGCAGCCACAGGCACTAAAACATCCTGCGGGCTGAGTAAAGGCACAGCAAGAGAGAGAAAGAGAGAGAGAGAGAGAGAGAGAGAGAGAGTTCTAACTTCTAATAAAGTTAGAACTTGGCACCAGCAGAATCCAAGTGAAACTGTATCACCTTGTCGGCTGGATGTCAGCTGAAGGGACGGAAAAACACACAGTACACACGCTGTGTCTGGGTACATGGGCTTCATATTTTACTTGCTTTGTACAAGTTCCTAAATTAGAAAAACAATCATAAATCAGCAGCATTAAAAGAGTCTGCAAGTGACGGTTGCTACCACAGCTCCCGGTGTTTCCAAAGCAGCTTTTGACCACCGCAGACTGCAAACTCAAGTACAAGTACAAAAAAAAAAAAACCCCACAGGCACAGCAGACACAGACCCTCTCCATGTATTGTTCTACAGCTGCTAAACAAACAGGTTCATGCTGGAATCCAGGGTCAAAGCATCAGAGCTTCATGGAAACTCAACTGCATTGGTTCCTGGAAATGATTCTGGAAGGTTAAAATGGAATCGAGAGACATGAATAAGGTCTGCAACAACCAATCAAAATTGACGATAGGGTTTAATTGACGCGTTTGCATGTCATGTTTACGCCATGTGACCAAATGAGTATGAGAGCCGCGTAAACGATGCCTGTTTACACCTGGCATTAATCGGATCACTCAAACCACATTCTGAGGTGGACCTTGTCCACATTAATTATAAGTGTAAACAGAATGCGTTGCAGGAATGAGCAAACCATCCACTGTCCCACTGCGCTGCAGAACCCTCGCTGTTCACGGCCTCCTGGAGCAGGGCAATGTTGAAGTGAAAGTGTTGTTTACAGGAAGTAAAAGGGAAATGATGTACGGGGTGATGTGCTTTTTACATGGGAAGGTTAAATCAGGTCTGATCTGGCCACGCTGGGAGAGCATCTTAATAACAAGTGGAAACAGAATCCAGTCAGAGTAGATCCAGATACTACACCCAGATTCAAAACGCATGTTCAAGCCATTGTGGGGTGCATTCTGCAATTAGGGTTGCAATGGGGTGGAAAATTCAGACTAATTTTCAGTAAATTACCAGTAACTTTCCATGGAAACTTTGGAAAAAAAACCCAAAATGTACTGATAACTTTTAATGGAAATTTGGGAAGTTATTAGAATTAGTAGGAAATATTGAATAATTTAAAGAAACTATATCATTCACCATCATCAATGTACTGTTTTTTCAACAGCAGACATGAAGGCATAATAATACAAATAATTTTACCATGGTAATAAATGGGTAATAATTATGGGAATTAACTGGAATTAATGGAAATAAAATGGGAATATTCAAAGCTAAAGATAAGAAATACATATAGCTAACATATATTGAAGCATTATCTTGGCTAAAACAGATATGATAGATATGATACCAAAACAAATGAATGGCAAAGCTGCTCCTCAGTCCCAGGCACATGGCACATTCCACACTGAAGGGCCATTGAGACCACACCCCCTGCATGCACTGTCCATTCCTCCATCACAAGTACAGCATATGTCCAGATGATTTCTAGAAACCGGACACTCACTACAGACTCCTCAGAATCATTTTCAATACGTGATGAATAATCCAAAAACAATGAAAACTCATTTTAAGGAGCCAATGATGCTGAGATCTATAGTGACTGTTGTATATTAGAGTCACACTGCAGAGAAACGACTTCCAAATTCTTCTCATCAGTTAAAGCAGCAGTATAAATAATTATAGACGTTTTGGCTCATGGCTTCCCTGTACAGGTGGGGAGTATATTTCACGGCGGAGAAAATGCTTTCATTCCACTCCTAAATCATAGCCCACACGCATTTCACAAGCTGAGAGATACTGAACAGTCACTAAATACTGTCCTGCTTGCTTCACCAGAGTTACATAGTGCAGTTGAGTTCAAAGTTCCAGCCTGGAGTGGCACAGATGTGCCAGAGATGCTACTCTCCCCATTACAGATCAGTAGGGGAATGTGATTTTAAAGCTGCTATTTTAAGGTAAATACGCTACATACTGTTGCATTACGTCAGTATCAGTAACTGATGTGAGGTCTTAAGCTGAGGCCTTAGGGCTAAAATAGCAGGAGTACCACAGCACTGCACAGACTGATCGAGCCTCTCTCTCTTATTGAGCAAACTGCCCATCATCATCACCACCACCACCACTCTCCACACTTTCTTATTTCACCAACACTCAGCACAGCACCTTAAAGCACAGGGGTCCACACAGACCACTGGCTGCCAATCACACAGGCTGAGACACAGTGTCTCTCTCAGTTTAAAAACGCTCACACACTCGAGCAAAAAAATAAATAAATACATTTTAAAAAGAAAGAAAGAAAGAAAGAAACCCTGAACTTGAGATGCCTGTTAGGAACACATCAGCACTTCTCCATCTGCAGTTACGTAGACCAGACTGGTCAATGTAAGATGAAGAGCCCGGGTTTTTCCCCTCATGCTCTGCTGCAAGATGCATGTTCTGCTGGTATGAGAAGGAACGATAATGACCTCTAGACCTCTCTACCTTGAGGTTCCTTTAATGCATCAGGATGGTCTCATTTTTACACATTACATAAGACAACTAAAAGAACACTCAAAACCATGCTAAGCACAACTTCTTCAAAAGACAGTGAGGTTCCAACATTACAGGCATTTATTAATTCAGAGGCAAAAGTCACCCTTTTCCACTCCAGTATATGTTAAAAGCATTAGTGGTCAGTATAGTTAAAATATGTATGCACCTTCACACACACACACACACACACACACACACACACACACACACACACACACACACACACACACACACACACACACACACACACACACACACACACACACACTCTCTCTCACGTCCGACAGCCACTGGTTAATGAGAGGCAGGCTGAAATACTCCGGAGTGATAAACCACACACACATACAGCTGTGACTGGTCACAACAGCGACCACCGAGTAGAGTAACTCACACACAGACACACACACACTAAAGAAATACCTACTCACCAAGACAAAGCCAAGCACACACTCAGAGACATAATAATGAGTCAGCAACTTGCCAATGGAGACTGCAGCATAGCAACACGCACACAAACACAGATGTGAGCGGGACCCACGCGCACCCACCCGCGCACCTCTGATTGAGTGTGTGGGTTGCCGTGTGTCCCCAGCGCCATCCTGCAGGCCAAAGAAATCATTCTTGACAAAGAGCTAAGTTTTTCCTAACAGATGAGCCTTAACTAATGGCACTTCCAGAAACCTCTCCCTCTTTCTCTTACTCGCTCACATACACACACACACATACAGTCACACAAAGCTGCAGGGGGCTAGTCAGCTAGAGCTAATTATAAGCTGTCAATCAAGTCATCACAGAGCCAGCAGGACAGCGTGGGACCCAGCGTGTGCCATCACTGAAGCAAGGACAAGACTCCACACCCACAGAGAAGCAGTCAACATCAATACCGTAACGCACAGTAGGACAAACGCACACACACATTACCAAAAAGCTTCATTTTCTTCCAAACCTACCATTCCTTCTGCAACATCTAAAGGATAATCTTTACTGCATTAAAAACCCATAAACGTACGAACACCCCCACAGTGGATGAATTCCTAGGAGCCGTTTCAACAGCTCTAACTTGTTTTACCTTCTGAAACATAAGCAGCCGGATTCATTAAACCATGCAGAAACAGTAATACAGGCAAATTGCACATGTTTTCATACTATTATTATTATCTTAAAAAAAATGATGTATTGCCAAGCTTACAGGATTGCAATACATCACTACATACATATATATGGCATGTACCATCAGCTGCTTCTGAGAACGACCCACCACCCAAATAATGCTTGCTCTGTGGTGGTCCAAACCATTGAAGCACAGGGTGAAATGAGGGAATGGGAAACAAATGAACTACAGTCTGTAATTATAGAACTACAAAGGGCTCCTTTATGGTCATATATAAGGAAAACATAGCCTGTATTGGATTTGGAAATTCTCAGGGCTTGTATTCTTTCCTACCCTGCCTATTAGAAAGCCTTTACAAATACTGGGTAAGGCCTCATTTTGCTCTCAAAACAGCCATGGATTCCACAAGCCTTGAGATTCTGGACCATGCTGACATGACGGCATCATGACTGCAATTGCTGTGGATTTTTGAATGATCTTATGGTTATGTTCATGAAACCAAGTACACGTTAGAAGATGCCAGATTCACATGATGTCAAAATCCTGATGCTTAGCTTACACTGCGCATAGCCACACTGCTTTTCTTACTTGCTGATGCCATAACCGTATCGACTGCACGGCTGTTTGTATGCTTACGCTGTTGGTCTCTCTTGAAAACACTGTGTAAAATACAGACTGCAGAGGATTCACTCCACAGCACGATTGTATTTTACACTAAGGGTTATAAAAACAACTGCTGACCCCATCCTCTCGACCTCTCCGCTCCATTCAGAGCAGCTTTGCCACAGAAATCCATTACACCATTACACAACACTGCGGTCATCAATAACCACAACAACATAGCAAACACGCATGCATATCCAAAAGTCAAACAGCCTGTGGTTCTGTTCACAAGCATATTTAGTCTCATCTAAAACACATTACACAGCAGGGAGTCTACAAAGAGAGACAGTTTATGGTGCCGGATGAACCCAAAACATCTGACATGGATTCATTTAAAAGTGACTGATAATCCACGCATTTATAGCATGTCTGGATGCACCCTGACCCTGGTCCAATGGATTAGACTTAGAGGTATCTTTCAATTTTTAGCCTATTCAAACTAGCTGAGGTTTTTCTTGGGTAAATAGCAAAGCACTTTTATAAGTCGCTCTGGATAAGAGTGTCTGCTAAATGCCTTAAATGGATCAAATCGGGACGTCCCCAATTTTAATCTAACTTCATATGGCAATCAAATTGTGAGAATGTGGTAGAACATCCACAACAAATGTTTTTCGGTTATTATTGCTGGCCCACAAACTACATATCAATGTATTCCAAACAATGCCATTACTCCTCATCTCTTCCCTCACTTGCCGACAAGCACAATATACATGAAGATCACACAGAAACCGATACATCCATATATATAACAGATGCTCATCCATCCCAAGTTAGCAGTGATCACTTTTCCACTTTTCCAGGCCGAGACAAAAGCGCTGTGAGCAGGTCAAACTGGGACAGGGCTCACGAGTAGAACAGCGGGGGGAATTCATGTACAGTATAGGCTACCGGAAGGTAAGTTGGATTTGGCTTGTAATAAAAGAGGAGATGATTTAAAATAGACCCATCAAAGAGTCTCTGGCTCTGGAAAACTGGAGAACGAACACCAATCCACACAATGCAACTTATCACGGAAAAGACAGGCAGGAAGAAGCTTGGAGGAGGCTTTAGGGAAAGCACAGAGACAAATGCAGTAGGAAAAATCAGGTTTAAAGTGTGTTATGTGGTTGAAAAAAAAGGATAGGAGAGGGTAATGGATGAGTCTTTTTAAGGTGAAAAGTCTATTGGCTTTGCCAGCTCAAAATTCTTATTTTCCTATGTTCCGTAACAGTTATGAAGGCCAGTCCTCATTACCCTGAGCCCACCTGTTCCATAAACTCATAACCCCCAATAAACAAGAAGTAACAAACTCTTGCTAAATACATACAGAGCAACAGGCTGCTTAGTTTTAACACGGCAGCTTTGCCAAATATTTCGGAGCATTTCATGATATTTAAGTTTGCAGTAACAGCCTTGTAATGAAAGAGTGTTGCTACTTTATGCTAAAAGAATGCCTTATAAACCCGTCACAGCTTGTTCCGCTCTGTTGTGTTTTCTTAAAATTAAACAGGAGGAAATCTTACACAGTATTGTAAACATTAGCCAGACAGAATCCAGATCTCCAGGCAGAAAACACAATAGGCCCGTTCATACGCGTTCTGACAAGCTGAAGCACTGAGTGAGATACACTGCAGTTTATCTACAAAATTAATCCATGTGTAGACCAACCACTTAAGCACAAATCTCAAACCATATCACTGTGTGACACCCATACTGGTATACCCAGGGCCATATGATTTCCACAGCATAGAGAACATGAATGGATTTGTGGAAAGGAGTGAAAACTAATACATGGAAGTTTGACAGGGCTATTTTCTCTTACGAGTAAAACACCAATGTCATAAGTCAAGGTGCAGGAGGCTCAATTATACTTCACGGCTGTGGTTTTGTAGGACGTGTTTCAGGTTTCTACCTCTTAAACTCCAAAAGTAAAAGCAAGTGGAACCCATTAAAAACGTGTGTAATTCTGCTAATGTATGTGGCTTCATGCCGGAGCTCTCCCAGTCAGTGCTAATCTTTAGCCTGCTACTTAGGCTGTGTTCACACATGGAATGAAGTGGCTTAAATCTGATTTTCTCACCAAACAGGTCATCTGTAAGCTTTTTTTTTTTTTTTTTTTTTTTTTTCTTACCAATATCCGACATGTTTCTGAACGGATCACGCTCCTACACTGACGAGCATGCGCACAAGAGCATTGCTTTACGGAGTTCAGGGAGTTCCAGTGGCTGACAGCTGGCCTCATCATGGTGAATGTGTTCCAGCTCACTGTAAAAAGGGCATGTTATTCGGCCGCGTCCATTTCTTCAGTTTGCATGGGTTTCTTTTTTTTTTCTTTTTTTTGGGAGAACCTCGTCCATATTTCCTCTAGGATCTACAGCGTTGGCAAACCTCGGCTGATTTCAAGCTGAAAGATACGATCTGTACAGGGCTAGGATGATAGAGTTAGCTGAGGTGGCATTAGTTTGTTCACCAAAGGAGTACATTTGTCTCTACTGTGGCTTTCTGTGGTCTCGATATGGCTTTAATTTAATGTCAAAATGTGTGGTGCCAGTGTGCATGCTTCCATTATCAACACTGGTTTTCAATTTTTAGATGTGGCGTGGGGGGGCTGGTGTGTGACAGGTTTTCCGTAACATGACAAATGGTCTTGTCAACTGAAAAACCTCTCTAACTTAAATATTAGCTAGTTTAATCTACCTTTCTCTCTTTTCCCCTCTCTATTTCATATTCTGAATGCATTGTTTCAATTCAAAAGACTTTTGCACAGTCATTTTTTGAAGCTGTGATGGCAGTAATTCATAATAAATATACACTATATTGCCAAACGTATTCACTCACCCATCCAAATCATTGAATTCACATGTTCAAATCTATTCCATGGCCACAGGTGTATAAAACCAAGCATCCAGGCATGCAGTCTGCTTCTACTAACATTTGTGAAAGAAAGGGTCACTCTCAGGAGCTCAGTAAATTCCAGCGTGGTACTGTGATAGGATGCCACCTGTGCAACAAGTCCAGTGATATTTCCTCGCTACTAAATATTCCACAGTCAACCGTCAGTGGTCTTGTAACAGAACAGCTGCATCCAGGCCTTATGAACTTGACTGGCCCTCAACCTGATAGATCACCTTTGGGATGAATTAGAGTGGAGACTGAGAGCCAGGCCTTCTGGTCCAACATCAGTGTCTGACCTCACAAATGTGCTTCTGGAAGAATGGTCAAACATTCCCATAAACACTAAACTCCTAAACCTTGTGGGTTAAAGCTGTTGTAGCTGCAAAGGGTGGCCAGACATCATATTAAACACTATAGATTAAGAATGGGATGTCACTCAAATTTAAATGCGTGCGAAGGCAGGCGAGCGAATACTTTTGGCTATATGTATGTGTGTATGTAGCAGAAACACTTTGTTTATAAGCTCATTTTCCTTCATTTCCTTCCTTCAACCATTTCTTTAGCAATGTCTTTAAACATGGAGTGGTTATGAGATCTGCCTTCTGATTTAGTTTGAACAGAGACCTCACCCCAAATATATTATAAGGTCTGTTACTTCTCTATCCTGCTACTGAAAACCTCCCGCACTGTTATCCGTGGTCCATTTTCCCTTCTCCTCAATAAATGTTGAGTTGGATAGACGTAAAAGCATGTTCAGACAGTCAGACATAGTCACGGATCAGACATGTATCGTACTGCAAATCCACATACGAGAGTGGCCCAAATCAGAACAGAAGACGTCAGATTCAGTGTGTTTTTGCCGTTCACACTGCAACGCAGAAAACACAGCCGTGTCGCATATGACCAAAATGATGGGATTTAGCCTAATTGAATTATGAAAGAGCATAGTAAAAGGGACTGCTTTTCTTGATGCTACTTCACCTCACTGCAATACGATATTTCACTTCTCATATAAAAACCATGTAAACGTTGTTTCACTACTGCTTTTGTTATTCGTCTCACAAATTAATAAGTAAAAGAATATTAAAATATAACTTTACAAACCTGAAAACAAAGAAAAAAAAATTAAATATGGGCAAAAAAATTATCATTATTTCATAGAGTGCTATATACAAGTATGGATGACACATTGTCCAGCACTAGCACTGCTACGCGCTGCAGCTGTGTGCATGTCTTCATCTATGTCTATGCCTGAAAATGACCTAAAGCTTATAAATCTGAGAACTGAATGTTATTCCCAGAAGCGATGTACAGTGAATTCATGCTCCAGGCCATTTCTGTCTCTCGATGAGTTTCCAAGGCAGCCCAAAGAGAAACAGCACAGCTCATACACTCCAGTTGTTAGAAACTCACTGTATTATTAGACTGATTCCTCATTTAACACTACTTGCTGTATTTAACACACATGGAGGACTAACAGAGCAGCACATAGTCAATAAGAGACAGAAAATAAATAAATAAATACATAAATAATATATATATATATATATATATATATATATATATATAAATAAACAAAATACACAGACAACGCACCAGGTTCCAGTACCACTTTCCGTTCTGCAGTGCCACTTGGATACGGTTTCCAACCGTAACTTTACACTGCATCGATGGAGTGGCCAGTCATGCTAGCAACTGTGTCGATCAGCCTTTATTGTAGCACCATTAGGCTGTAATAGCAGGGCCGTTTAAGCACTCGGGACAGGGCACAGAGCAGTAGCTTGTTGCGCTGACTTGTATGAGCCTGTAGGCACAGTGCCATGTTCCTGCTGTTGCTCTAAGCTTGGAGGAGCCCTCATGAGAGCGTGCGTGTGTGTAGTGGGCTCCAGTGAGCCCCCCGCTGCATTCCTCACTACATTACGTGTCCCCTATAACCATGAAACGGTGCTCCCAGTGAGTCAGAGAAACACAGCTGAGCCAGGGCTTAATGCGGTTCTGACTGTGTATCGTAACCATGCAGAGAAAACAATGGCTCCCATCAATCCCCAGTTACGACAACAAGGAACTGCAGCTGCTTGGCATTAGAGTGTGAGAGAAAGAGAGTGAAAGAGGGTGATATAGGGAGAGAGAAAGGCAGATACATACAAAGGGGCTGTCAGTTTTATATCCGTTAGCTTTTATCAGTTTTAACAAACGAGTTACTGAGAAGTTAATGGCCAAAAGCTAAATACCACGTGTAGCACCTTGACGCAAAAACTGCTGAAAACACAGAAGTCATACACTGTCCAAAACCACATAAGAAGGTCTATTTCAGATCACTTAACAGCACAATGTAGCTTTTATGCAACAAGGGTGTCGAGGTTAAGCCTGTATTTCCAGGTTCAACATTAACAACAAGGGTTAAGAGAAATAAGACCTACATCTACAGGGCAGAATGTCGCTTATATAACATGCTGGAAGACTGTTCTGTTAAGCAGCTGCCACACTACGGAAGCGAGAGCTTTCCTCTACTTGTCCCTTTTTTAAAACTGGGACACGATACGGACATGAAAATGGAGCACTGCTACCAAACACTGCCTAACAACTTCTAGGATCAGTAAAGCTATGTCATTTTATTTCTACAGTTGAAACCAGAAGTTTACACTGACTTTATTAAAAGACACACAAGCTTTCTTTCCTCACTGTCTGACATGAAGTCAGAATAAACTTTTCCTGTTTTAGGTCAATTAGGATTACCACAATTATTTCTATTCTCTAAATGCCAGAATAATGAAAGAGGGATTTTTTTAAGGCAATTTTTATTACTTTCTTCAAATTCAACGGTTTTAATACACTAAGATTACTGTGCCTTTAAACAGTTTGGGACCGCCCATATGATGACATCATGTCTCTAGAAGCTTCTGATTTATTGGCAACATCTGAGTTAATTAGAGACACACCTGTGGATGTATTTTAAGGCACTCCTGAAACACACTGCTGCTTTGTGTAACATCATGGGAAAGTGGAAGGAAATCAGACAAGATATCAGGAAGAGAATTGTGGACTTGCACAAGTCTGGCTCATCCTTGGGTGCAATTTCCAGGTGCCTGAAGTTGCCACGTTCATCTGTACAAACAATTATACGCAAGTACAAACAAGATGGCAATGCCCAGCCATCATACTGCTCAGGAAGAAGACAGGTTCTGTGTCCCAGAGATGAACAAGCGTTGGGCCGAAATGTGCAGATCAACCCAAGAACAAAAAAACTGTGAAACGATTACTGGATCAACATGGGCTGAAAGGCCACTAATTAATGTTTGCAAAGGGACAAACTGTAGGTTGTGTGTATCATCTATGACCTACACCGATCAGCCTCGCTAATGTGTGTAGGTCCCTCTCGAGCCGCCAAAACACCTCTGACCTGTTGAGACAAGAACTCCACAAGTCGAAGATATGATATCTGCAATATCTGGTACCAAAATACTAAAAGCAGATCCTTTAAATCCTAGACGTCGTGAGGTGGGGCCCTCATGGATTGCATCAGAGAGCTTTGAGCACCATGACCCTGTCGCCAGTTCATTGGTTGTCCTTTACTGCACTTTTCTTATGTACTACCAGTGCCAAGACCTGCCTGATGTTTTTTTAGATGCTCTGTCGTCTAGCCATCACAATTCGGGTCTTGACTAAGTGGCTTGAATTCTTACACTCTACCATTTTTCTTGCCTCAAACACAATCTTCCAACAATCTCCTTCAAGAACTGACCATCTCTCACCCCTTGACAAGTGCCACTGTAATAACATGATCAATGCTCACTTTACCTGCCATAGGATAATTCTAACAGTAAAAAAAAAAAAACCGTATACAGAGCAAATATCAGAAGAGGTCGAGCACAAGTGCATAGATATTGCACAAGTGCATAGTGCATAGAGCTGTTCAAAAACATGAAGCTGTTCAGCACAAACTCATTTCTGATTTACAGTTAGTGTTAAACCTAGTTCACATGATGTGCTTGTGTACGCAAGTGTGCACAAATGTGTGTATGAATGGTGGTTTTAATGCCATCAAAGCTGCACACCAGGAGCCCCACTGAGCACACATTCAGGCCACACATTAACAGCATAACAAAAACCAGACTCAGTCCAATAAATCCCATCTCTTCACATCCAACAAATCTCTGTCTTCTCCACTTTCTCTCACTCTTCTTTTTTACTGGTTTTCCATTCCATGCATAGCAGCCAGATGACCTTTCGGAGGCAAAAAGTTCAAGGTTTCTCCATAACAAAGTACAGAAGAGGCCCTAAAATGAGATTCCTGGGCAGATACAATAACGGAGACCAAATGTTGTGGACGACACCAACAAAGTAATCAAAAAATAATAATCATCAAATAATCTTTTCATAAATCTACAAAATAAGACCAAAGATTAATTAAATTCTGTGATTAATTTATTGCCATAACTTCAAATCAGAAGATACATTTGTATAACTATTATTGTAGAAACTGCCAAAAACACTTTTCATGGCAAAATATAAGTCCAAAAATATTCAGACATTCAGACATGGTCATTTCAGCTACTTTATAGCAGCATTATGGAGAATTGGTATTTTGTTTTTTTGTTTCTTCTTCCTCTGCAGTAAAGACTAATCATGCTTTGAACCAGTTACCCCTCATGCATTTTACACTCAGAGATACAGAACAAAAGTGAAAGAAGCTTGTGGACTGACTTGGAAGAGTAATATTACTGAATTTTACACAAACATGATGTATTGAATATAGAATATTACAAACTGTTACTCAGTTCTCTGAAGTTACATTGTGCATTCATCACTGTGCTGAGCCAGGAGTAGCAACGACAGCAGCGTTACTGTCCCCATTACAGGTCAGCGGAGCATCAAGATGACTTTGCAGCTGCTATTTGAAAGATAAAATTGCTACATAATGTTGCTTTAAAGTGCACCCATTGCTGACGCAGGTGTGCTTGGTTAATGTGCATAGAAAAGCAGAATGAGTCACCGAAGCAGCCGAACACGAGGCTAAGGTCAACTTGCCCAACACCAAGTGCTAGGTTTCAATATCTAGAAAAATAAAGCCCTTCTAAAGGAGATGGTTGACTGCAAATGGGAACAAACCTCTGATTAAAATCTTCATTAATAGGAAGGGGGGGGGGATCAATTTCAGAAGAAATGTTTGATTAGCAAGAACCCACAAACCTCTGGACATGTAGTGTAAGTGAGTGCAGCATTTGGAATTTAGTTCAGGGACTCTTATTGGTATAGCACTTACTGGTGGCACTTCAGTCGGGATGGAGTGTCTAACGTCTGATTTTGGTTGTCAAGTGGCGTTATCTAATTCTGCTATCCTGCTATTTACAATTTGAGTGAATTGGAAAAGAATGAAAACAACCACTATTAGTGACTAATGGCGTAAGTGCATTGGTACTTAAATAGTTTAAAAAATACAGTAAACTAGAGTTTCTTTTGTCCAAAGTCAGACTGTATACAGTCTATTGGAGTGTTTTTTCCCCAATTGCAGTGCATTTCAGCAATCCTCAAACCAGAAGGACATCTATTGCTTTTAATATCTCTAAGACTGAATGCAATTTCTGAACACACTCGCACACCCAAAGTCTTTGCTTTAAAACCCTGGGTTCAGAAATGGACTCTGGAATTGTCACCTTTAGAAAGAAAAATTCAGAGGACGCTTTCTGTCTGTAACTATGTCTGTTACCATGCGTTTTATGAAGCTCCTTAGAGACGGAGTCTGATTCATAACAGACTACTTCATCACACACGTTCAGATTTATTTCAGATATTAAAAGATACAATACGTCATTAGCCTATAACTGCGATACAGAAAAAATAACATGAAAAGAGAAAAGACTGCCAGTTCCCTGATATCATGGGGATTATTAGGATCAAAACGGCAGAATGTGTTTCCATCCTGCCCTGGGCGGCTCTGTAAGAGTCTGCGTGTTCATAAACAGGACAGTAAAAGCACAGCTTCAGGGTACAGAACTCGTGCCTGCTGGGCCTGCTTAAATGTAAGCTTGACGTAAACTCTCATCTTTACTGTTTGGCACCCAGACCAGATGGCATTCATAAGGACGTTTTCATTAAGTAAGCGGTTTCAGTGCAACTACAGTGCCACACCATGAGATCATGCGGGCCTTGTACTCTGAGGCAAGAGAAGACATGAAAGTCTTCGGCTAGCAGACACAACAGGACAGCAATCACCAGGACAGCTAACAAGTCCATGTCTGGGGTCATAGCATAACATTTCACCCCCTGCCACACACCTCTCCCTAGCATGTTTGTAACTTCAGACACCCAACATGCCTTGGCTGCTCATTCTTTGTTTTATACTAGAGCTACGAAGGTAATGTAGCTAATGAGTGACAAACCTATATCTATGAATTAGCACTATCCAAGTGCATGTCTAAATTGCACACACGCCTCAGGCTACCGAGTTCATCTCTAATAGGCCTGCCATGTGTTTGCGGACACAGTGACCCAGTGATTAGGATCACAGTAAAGTGGGATGTCTCAGAATAAACAATGTGATTGATTAGGACCAATCACAGTAAAGTGGGATGTCTCAGAATAAACAATGTGATTGATTAGGACCAATCACAGTAAAGTGGGATGTCTCAGAATAAACAATGTGATTGATTAGGACCAATCACAGTCAGGGGGAGATTTTAGAAGAAATCACATGGTGATTGCAACCAATCACAGTAAAGGGGGAGGTCAATGATTTTGATTATTCACATTATGATTAATGAAGTGGGCTGTCTCACAATAAACTATGGAGTGTCTAGGAGCAAATCACAGTCACAAAAAAAAGGTCTCTGAACAAATGACGCAATTATTGCGACCAATCACAGTCAGGGGGAGGTCTCAGAATAAATCATATAGTGATTACAACCAATTATAGTCTAGGGGAAGGTCTTAGAACAAATTAAAGTAATTAGTACCATTTACAGTGGTGGGGGAGGGGGTCTTAGAAGAAATCTTGTAGGTATCACCACCAATTATAGTCTAGGGGCAGGTCCCATATGTATATCCTGTATAAATGACGCAGTGATTATAACCAATCACAGTCGGGTGGAGGTCTCAGGACAAAGGACATGGTGATTAGGTTCAATCTAGGGCTGGGCAATAATGAGAAAAATAATAATACTGACATTCAAATTCACCTAATCTCGCCCACAACAATTTTTTTTTAATAGAATTCTGTAATTTTCCCCACTTATTAACATACTACCCTGTGTGATTAGCTAGTTCAGATTTCTGATTATGTATTCTACACTCTAAAGCACTTTGTAAACTATCAGAAGGTGTTATGTGGTATAACTAAAGATCATCCTTATTATAGTTCTAGTCTCTTTTTTGTTTGTTTTTCACAGAATATTGTATTGAAGTAACAATTTCACTTCCAGTTACATTAGCCTTGTAGCTTCAGTGCTAAAGAAAGAAGCAAGCGTCAGACCCCAAACCTTGATTTTAAGCTGCTTGGTTTATCTTTTTCTTTCCAGTCGGAACTTCATAGAGGGAAAGAGAAGCAAAAAGCCACATAATCGCCGGTGCAAGTGCAAGGGTGTGTCCGATCTCTAGCGTTGGAAAGACTGGATTAGGAGTGTTTGATCTTTGCTCAGTCTAGGCCTTTTCTAGTCTAGTAATATCTTTCCCACTGTCCCATTTGTCCTTTGTTCCTTCTCCTCTCCAAACATTTTGGAGGGATTTTCCAGGATTCTGGCGAAATCTTTGAGGAACTAAACGTCCCCTTTTCAACACAGACTGCCAAGACATAAACAACTTCAGTGAGTAGCCAGAAATAATTTATTCTCCATTATTATATCCCATGGTTCTACTTTTTTAAAGCCTCTGCAGGAGGCTTGAAAATGTGCTGTGTGCTGTGAATACGTGCGCGTCATTTCCACGAAGCTCCAAGATGCTACGTTTGAGTTTCAAGCTACGAAGCACACCCAAGCCATCCAAAAAAACGTCCAGTTCTGCCGCAGAGGGGGAACACATCCCTGCAAGAGCTTAGACTGCACACAGTCTGCCAAAATAATCAGCCCTCATATGGCTGTTTAATCAATCATGAAAATCACATGTCGGATTACAAGAGGTCAAGCCATTATGCAAATGACAGCCATCACTGTATAAGAAGACATCTATAATGGCTCTAATAAACCAACAGATATAAACAACATCTCAGGCATGTTGTATTTTCTTCTGTTTTTCTGTTCCCTCCCTGCATCTTTCTGTAGGATTATATCTAGTCCCTCTCTCCCTGGTTTTGTCAGCAGTCGTAAAAAGCAAAAGATCCAGTATGCTACACTGGGATTCAGTGTGGGATAAGCTCATCAAATGGCTCATAAATCTCAGCTGATGCTGCTGAAGGCCTCCGCTTTACAGAGGGAGCATAGGCAGACATGTTTGTGTCCATAAATTGCTCAGAGAAAAGAGAAAAGCCTTCAAGTTGCCATCAAGAAGCAGAAGCCAAGCCAAACTGTGCGTGCGTGTACTAGCCAGATGCTCACTACAACTGAGAAGAGGGCTTTACAAGCACGCAAAGATATCAGACAGCCTAGACTAGAACTTTACAGCTGCTTTAAAAGTAACGGCTCTGTCTGTCAATATTCAGAGGTGAGGGTAAAAGAGTGTGCGTGTGTGTGTGTGTGCGGCTGGGTTCATATTATAAAAGGCATCTCACCATGTCTCATCCACCCAAAACATAAGCTGGAAAACTGTCCGTCATTCGCACTCACTATAAATCACTCACTGAATTGACACCTAACTGGTTATAGGTGTGTGTGGTGAGGCTAGTTTTTCCTGTTTGAGCTCTCAGCCAAACAGCAGCCACGTGAAAGGAGAAAATCTGTGAAAGATGAGTGGACTTACTGCCCCCTACTGGTCAGCAAGAGAAAACTCAAAAACCCTCTTTCTCTCAAAAACTCATTGCAGAGACACTTTTAGCGGGAACGTGTGGACGTAGGGTCAACGGTAAACAGGACGCCACATCCTAACCTACACTTTTAACCAAGCTTAAGTCAAGATTTCATTTCAGTAAGTGCTGCTTGTGTTTAACTCCTTTCTTTCTAACCCTCTGGAGTCTACAAATGCGAGGTTTCTCTACATTTCTATGCCAGGCTGCCAGGTTGCACGTGACTCACATCTAAGAGGCTGTGAATACTAGTCAAGATACTCCTCTCTGCCTCTCGCCCGGTCTACCTGGGTGTATTTGTGGGTCAAGCCTCTGCCGCTCATCTGTTTCTCTGTGAAGTTAAGACTCTGCTAAAACCGCATTTTACAGGAAACATGAGGTATTTATAAAATCTAATTTTAATTTCTGATAATCTGATTTAGGGTCAGCATCTTGTCACACAGTGCTCTAGGTCACATGGGATGATTCGTTATAGAGCATTACAGAGAGCGGAGATCGTTCTAAACGTCTTGATATAAAACATGAGTATTATTTTATACGCAAGGCAAATTTGAGAAGATATGCAAAAATCAAGAAAACACTCTTAGACTCCAGAGGATTACTGAACAGTAAGTAACCAGTGTGAATAAAAAAAAATAAAAAAAAAAAAGAGTCTAACACAGACGCAGTAAAGCATGAGAGGTGTGCGCTGGTTTGGGTGTACTCACCTCAGGTTGGATGGCTTTGAACACTGGAGCATCCATAAGAGTGATTTGACCCTACAGGACAATACAGAGAGCATATCAGAAAGGCCATCAGTCTTTATACAACTCGCTGTAATCTAATAAATCTAATCTCTTCTGACTAAAGGTATTTATATGCAATTTGTTCATATTCTGCTATCCTTCAAATGATGTTCCATTTAGGGATGTTGCAGACACACGTGATTGGATTATGCACAAAGGATTAGAATCTGCCATCAACATGGCAACAACCAAGATGACTGATCAGTCGTGCCCCAGCAGTTGGCAGTTATTAGATAAATACATGAAAAGGACAGTCATACTTTGTCATGTGTAGTTCTAGCATCTCCAAAAGCAACTGAAGGTGGGTTGTATGTTAAACGATGCTTATTAACGAAGAAATTAGGCATTTGTGGGATTCTTTTGGCCAAAATAAAGCATGCTGTTGTTGGTCAAATGTTGGGAGTGTGTTTGTTCCCCCTTTGTTTGTTTGATTTTCTTTTGAAAATGATGAAATCATTGTATTTCTTAATTGCAATATCTTTATTGGATCTTTTGCCTGTTGAGTAAGAGATTGTGCGTGCTTATGTGAATGGGTGACACGCCGTGTAGGCACAGTGTGTAAACATGCGTAGCCTGCGTTAAATTAATAACAGGCTATATCATCATCTCCACGCTCTTCCAGTCTGCAAGAGGATGTACAAGTGAGCATGTCTGACAGTTGTATTAATAATAAATCAGGTTTTGTCTGCAGTTCAGCCTCCTGCTGAGGAATGTGTATGCGTGGTCACGTTAGCACACACATGCAGGTCAATAATACATCCTCTCCTGCATACACTTCTTGGCTATGTGGGTTAGTTAGGAGGAGCATAAATAAATGAGGGAGAGCGTGGAGCGTCGTAGCCCAGATAGAAGAGTTTTCCCTCGGACACGCTCACAAGCAGGTCACAGCCTGTCTGGTGCAGGCCTTCTGTATATTGCACTCCTTCAATATACATTCATATAAGGGTTTAAAAGACATTGTTAAAGTGTGGCAGAGAGTGAATTCAGTCAGTACTCTGAAGTGTTGTCTGATGTCTACATAGAAAGCCTGTGATTTTAGTCACAGCAATTAACGCCCAGATGCAGTTTCGATTCGGCCACAGAACGAATTGATTTGTCTTTTATGGTGGGCTGATTAATAATGACCTCTGTTCTGATTGGCTGGTTTACAGCAAGGTACGATGGCTTATACAGAACCGACATGTCTAGCCACAATGTTAGCATGGTCATAACTTTCGCTTTAGCATTGTATTGAGAACGCTGTATTTATTTGTCTGGTGCTGCTTTTTATGCGGCTAGCCTGGATAGCTTCTTCTGGAATGCTGCTAGGCTAGGCATAGCTTTTAGTTTAGCACAGATACCCGATCAGTGGCATCAGTGGCAAAGCCAGGGTTCACAAAGCGATCAGTTATCCAAGAGCCAACACTGTCTAGTGGAGATGTGCAACATATGCACAACTTTGACAAAGACTGTTTCAGAAAACTGACCACAAGTATCAGCAATAATATTCTCCCAAAGCGGCCGCCGTGTTTCACCACGAGGGAAAGAACGCTGGTGTATGTAAAGTCTGGGGGAGTCAAGACTGTGATGTAACGGCCTTGGAGTTTTTGAACCAGACCATTTTACAGCTCTGATTTTGTTATGCCTGATTTTTTTATTTTAAAGGAGGACAAAACAGTGTTTGAGGTTCACAGTTCATCACTTCCATGTACTGAAATCTCCTTATTTCAACTATGCAAAGATATATGTACAGTTTTTACCTTTGAAGGCTCATGCATAACCTTTAAAGGCACAGATTAAATACTGAATTACAAAAAATTAAGAACAATCATTAACAATAATAATAATAATAATAAAGTGGTGTGTTAATGCAAAGCGTGCAAACACGTTTGAGATTTTAACTACTCATATGTACTTTAAATCATAATGTACGTTACTCATACATTACATATATGAATGATTTTAATTCCAAGCAGTGTTAAGAAGCCAAAGCTCAAGTTAAATAAGTTAAATAGGGCCATATGTTGTTAGTACCCGAGGTATTCAGTTAAAATTTTGTACAAATAAGTACAATTATAATAATAATTTTACATACTATTTAAATGTATATAAAAATATAGATTTTAAAAAAACAGCTAACAGTGGCATGTCTGTCCTTGGTAAAGTCCCTGAGCCCAACAAAGGCATTGCTAGATGCCTTATACTTAGTCATATTTGGTGGAAGGCCAATTTCTGATTGTTGTAATTCCATAGATATCAACCAAAATAAATGGGGGAAAAAAGATGGAGGAGATGTGTTTTAAAAAATTACCTGTACCATAGTACTGTATTTGGAAAAACTGTTTTCACTGTTTATAACCTGATGTTCTTCTGCAGTCAACCACTGGTTCAAATAAATCACAGTATCCATCTTTACAGCTGTATAGTATGCGGCTACACATCATCATACACACAAAAACTTGAAGTGCAAGTACTTAAGTAACTTAAGTAACTTAAAGCAACACATATGCATGTCCAAGAACATAAAAAAAAAATTATATATTTCCTCCTTAATGGATGTATGCTGCATGTACACATGAAAGCTAGAGCTTTCTCCTGGACTGAGTTCATGGTTTAAGCATCCCATTAAAGATGAACCTTAAGTAGTCGAAGGACTGGAAAGTTTGAAAGGCGCGCTCTGATTTCACCATGTTTAATTCAGATGCCAGAGAACATTACAGTGTGCGTGACTGACTGTCAGCAAGCATCAATTATTACAGAGGCTCAGCTGACCCATTTACTGAACTCTACAGTACAGACAGACGTGTCCTACTGTCTCTGCAGTTGCAGATTTGCCCGTTTCCCCATTTAGTGAGTCTGAATGAAAAATTGGGCAACAGAAATATAAGTGTGAAAGAACATTTGCTTGCAGTGAGTCATCACATCTCCAACTCTCTCTCTCTCTCACACTCACACACACACACACACACACACACACACACACACACGGTGGGGGTGCATGTCTCACCGCATATTCCTCTGGTGTGACCTTCAGCACATCAAAGACGACAGCATCAAAACTCTTCTTCAGCTCAGACGAGCCCTTCTCGCTCAGAGACTCTGAGCTGCTGCTCCTCTGAGAGACACACAGACAAACACATATACTCCAATTCTTTTTAACAGCAAAACAGAATGTGTTAATAAAGTCAAAATGGTTCTCGAACAACTGCATGTACGACCTCAAACCCTCGAAGAACCGCTTTCTAAAAGGAGTGCAAAGCATGGGTGTGGCCATTAAAATGTAAATGTATATTCAAATGACCTGTTATTCTGAAACAGATGCAATTATTGTGCATTATTGTGGTCGGTATGTCAGTGCCGGGCTACTGTACGCGTCACTGCGGTTCAGGGTGTTCACTGACCTCTGAAGCAGTAGTAGGTAAAGCGGAGATGCTGGGTTGGCCATTAGGGACGTCCATCATTCCCAAACCATCTGGCGCTAGCGTAGTAGTTTCCTGGTCATCATCATCCTCATCATCCTCCTCATCTGTTGGAGTATGCCTGCTTGGCACTCTTCATACACAAACACACAAATGTAAAAATGAAAAGGCTATCAGATCTTTACTTTAAAATGTTTTAAAATAGTCAAAACTTCATCTGTATTCAGAGTCTTTCTTGCTAGAAGCGGTAAAAGCTGCCACAAGAGGCTGCTGTTTGTATCAAATTCAGACACTGGCAGAAAAACGTCTCTCTTATAAAGATGGAAATGATAACTTTGTTTCTAGAAACAAGTATTTTACATTATTTGTGCCATTTAATTGTTTATTTATTTATTTGCATAATTAGTACCTTATTATACATATTTACTCTTAAGTATTACCATCTCCCTGCACTACATTTTTTGTAAGAGAAATGACATTAATTTCAAAGGGAAACTTAGCGATGAGCAATTTCACCATACAGTAATTATTACCAGCACACACAATAAAGCAGCAACACAGCAGGAAATGTTAAGACTGTGTGTGTGTGCCACATGAAGAAACAGGTGGTGAGGTACAGCTGTAATCCTAATCGCTGCTTTAACCCTCTCTATCCGTCATTAACACACGAACGCACGCAAGCAAGCAAGCAACTTACCAAGTCAATGTCAGATAAGCATTGCGACCGGTGGTCTGTCCACTCCACCTTCACTTGGTATGGCGTGTGTATGAAGAGGTCTGCTCTAGGGCCTCAGTGTAAACCTGGCAAAAGAAGGGAAGAAAACAGACAACAGGTCACTCGTTTTACTCAAAATTCAGCTTCCATGTAAACAATAATGTCCTAAATGCAAAATACCAACAGTATTACTGTAACAGTAATTTATGCAGTAATTCTAAAATACACACAGAATCAGAAAGTCGGTTTCCCCTTGGCTTCATTAGCAGCTTCTACACTTCTGAGAAGGCTTATGCTAAATGTTGGCCTTCAGCTACGGGAGCGTTCGTGAGGTCATGTATTGACGTTCAATGATAGTTCTGGATCATCAACACCACCCCAACTCATTCCAAAAGGTACTGGATGGAGCTCCACCACTTAAGACTTCCCTCAAGTTCATCATTAGGCATGGTGACCTTAGGGCCAATGTGTGCATCTGCTCCAGAGCATCCCATTCTACTGGAAAGACTTATTATGCACGTTAGCAGCTGAACGCCGGTGTCAGCAATGGGTGCACATTCAAAGTATCTGAAATCACTACTTAGTAGTGTCTCAATACTTTTGGATATATCAGTATCAGTATCAGGACAAGATCTACAGAAAACTCACACACACGCGCACGCTCACACGCTCACACTCTTAAGATCATATTGTCGGATGTGACATGTCTAAACCTAAAACTGGATAAATCAACACCAGTTGATACTCAAAGTCTTAATATTGGCATCAGTATCAGAAAAAGACCGAATCACACCATCTCGTGAAGCAGCAAACCGACTCTTGCGATTGTTGGAAACGGAAATACTCAGCCATTGCCACTAGGTGGAGTAGTGACTTCAGGAAAAAAAGAAAAGATCACTCCAGGCAGGCAGAGGGGTTTTACAGCAGCTGCAGTGCTGCTTCTGTCTCTAGGTCACAACTGTTAGAGGTCACCGAGTTCACAAATGGCAGAACTTTTCAGGGCCAGTGGAAAGGCAATGAGGGATAAACCACTGGGCAAACAGAATCTCCTAGATCTTCAGTAGCTGCTCTCATGCTTTCCTGGAGGAAAACGAAATGGCCCAAAGCCACAAACGGACAGTGCAAAGCAACAGCAAACTCAAACTCTTGTAGAAGGCCTTGTTTCCATGTCTCAACAGCCAAAAGCAAAGCATACTCCAAAGCAGCTACAAGCCGAAGAAAACAGGCCTTAAACAGAGCCGTCCCCAAGTTACAAAAGGCATCAGCCACGCCCGTGAAACGCTCTGGCTGAAAATACAGTTTTGAGAAAGCTGGTAATTCTGTGCAGACTTGCACCTTCAATTTGTTGCTACAATCTCGTGACCATGAAACGTCAACCTGCAGATGTGAGCCAAGCGTACCTTTCACACTCGCATGTCGCTGTTGCCTTTTTGGCACCTAGAGCTGTGAAATGCTCATTTGCACCTAACTGAGCAGAACACGACTGAGGAGTTTCAGAAGCTGGAACGTCAGCTCTTTGAACACTCGAGGTGGAGGAGCACAGTGTAGAGCTACAAACACTCATTAGTTACTCTTGAAACAGTGCATCAGCCCAGATCTGCCAGCTGTCTAATTTTTGCATATTCGCTTTGGCACTGAAGCCAGAAGCTAATGTCATGCTAAGTCATGGCTGAATAGCATGACTAAAATCACACCACACTTTCCATAAACCACATGCAGTTGTTAAGCAATCTCTAAGAGACTTGTACATGTGGTTTCTGACACTATGACAACAAGCAAAACCCACTCATCAGGAGGGCTGTTAAGCCATATACTTCTGATCCTTTTCTAGAACTATGGCTTTAATTCCACCACAAAATGAAGAACGAGGAGGAGCTATATCGCCGGAACCTCCAGCCTTGCTTTAGGAGAACTTCCCGTCTACAGAGTTTTGTTCCGGCCTTAATCCAACCCTAGCGCCCTAGCTCTTGGATTCAGATCCTTTGGAAGATCTTCCTAATCAGGATCAGCTGTGGAAGATTAAGATCTAGGCTGGAAGTAAACTCTGCAGGATGCCAGGCTCTGCGGGAGATACCTGATGTTGTGTTCTATCGCACTAATCCAAAACTTTTTCAAACATGGAAAAATTGAGCACCCTGGCACCGTGCACCAAACCGGCCTAATATGGATTTGAAAGGCGAGAATATAGCATTTCCAAGGAGTTGCCATGACAATGAGAGCCTGAGGCCTGTGCAAGTAAAAAAAAAAAAATGCTCGTCATCTAACAGACAGCAGGAAGCAAACCGCAGACTCTCTGAAAGCCTGGCCAAGGCAACAGCGCCTGCTCAGTGCCTCTGAGGAGGCCTTTTTTAGAAGGCAAGGCTGGCTGAATCAGACAGTTTTTTGTTTTTTTTCTTCAGCTAGTTATTTTAGAGAAACATATCAGTGTTCACCCTGCTCCAACACTCCTGCTTCAATTTGAGGAAGACCTTGTGACTAGCTGATTCACGGGACAACCCCTAAAAACACGAAAATAGCCATTCCTGGACCAGCATTGGGAGGCAAAGCAGTGGTATTCCTATTTCAGTTCGGGAAATAAGGAGCTGAAGACGTCAGCACAAACATGATATGACCATTGTTCAATGCTACACCCTCTCCCTGACCTCTCTGAGAGAGAGCGTAATCAACAAAGCGTTGATTCAATCAACAGTAAGTTGCCAGTGTCATACACTACTCATATTTGTCATACAGAGCAAAAATAAGGAGTGGCTAGGGCTGGACAATAAATCCAAAAATAATCAAAACTGAGATTCAGAACCTGTAATCAACACAGTCCTGCCCACACTGATTATTTATTTATTCATTTAATCTGAGATTTAAGGTAAAATGTCCAATAAAGTAGTAAAATTAATCTGAGATCAACTCGCCCAGTATCAGGAGAGGCCAAAAACATTCTAAACACACAATATCAGAAAAATGCAATAACCTAAAAATAATACGTTAGCCCCAAGCTAATATACACTTGTGGATATGGTTATATTAATCTGTGTGACTCAACAGGTAATATATATAACAGGCAAATATTCCATCATATCCTGTGGAAAAGGGAGTTTTTCGCATTCCTTCTCAAGCACGGAGGTTCTCAAGAAGGTATTTAATTCCGCCATGCATAGCAGAGATACCTCGAGTCGTTACCACCGTTACCACGTCTGTGGTAAACCTCAGTTAAATACAGAAGACGAGCCAAGGGCATGACGTTTCTGGCAGCTTTAGGTAAGTCATTGTATAGCGTAGAAGATTGCATACATACAGGTTATTAACATGTACATTCCAGTGGGTTATCTTCAGTGATTTATTTTTTGGGGGGAGTGACGACAGTCCATGAGTCGAGTAGCCACTCCTATCTTGGCATCATTTATGCCGAGACCGCTTATCCTGTGAGAATCAGTCAAAAGTTTTACAACAGACGTCCTGTAGTAAAATCACATTACATTACTCTACCTCCCCATGTTAAACTAGTCCCGGCCAAATGCAAGGGAGTGTAATCTACCGATTAGTCAACAAATCAAGCAGACACTCAACAGATCAGTTAGCTAGTTGGAGCTCTTCCAGTGTTGAAAATCTATCACCAGAAGCAGTAAACCGAGAATTCAGTTAGCTACGCATGCCACTGACTTTTTGAGAGTCTGGTGATGATCCTATGATTTAGGAATGCTTGTCTGACAGTGAGCAGAGAGCATTCCAGCACTTGGGCCATTGGGAGACATCCAGCTTCATGTCCTCCTCTGTATTGCTCAGCTCAGTCATACCCCCCCTCTCTGATCTAAACCCGTTCATCAATCTTTCATCATCCTCCACATTCTTTTCAGCTCTTGGCTTCCTCTTTTCTGTTTATCTGTCTTTGTGCATGTGTGTACTCTTGATCTACTGTGTCCTGTCTTTGCTTCTCAGTCAAGCATAGGTGGACTGATTCTGTAGAACAAAACAATGGCTTAACAATGAAAACAAAACAAATAATAGCATGTTCTTCCATCGGTCTTTCCACTGTATCTTCAGTATCTCGATCTCTCTTTCATATACATACACACACAAACACACACACACACTACGGCTGTATAAGCCCGAGGCTTATGATGAAAGACAGTAATGTGGAAAAAGTGACGCTCAGCACTGTCGGGATGGAGTGGACAGTTTATATATGTCTACAGCAGCATGTTACCAGTTGGGTTGCTCCATGTCACAATCATTGACATCTGTCCCAACCCATCTGTGAAGTTGATTCAGCTCAAAACTTGCATGAATCTAGGAAGGCCAGCACCTGACAGCTCCTTCATTACAATCTGACTTGTAACCCTGTTTGCAAAGAGCAGCTTGACTTACACAACTCACTCCAAAGCTCCCATACACTTTTGGCACCATTTCGGCAAATACACAACCTGTATGCCACAGGGAGTGAGGGTTAGGTTAAGGTTAGAATTAGGTTTAGGTGCAATAGGCCAAGTTTAGGTTGAGGTGTAGGTTTAGTGTGGGTGTAGAAGCGGTTAGGTTAGGTTAAGTTTAGGTTGAGGTGTAAGTTTAGGTTAGGTTAAGGGAAGAAGGTTAGAATTAGGTTTAGTAGGTTAAGTTTAGGTTAGAATCAGATTTAGGAGTAGTAGGTTAAGTTTAGGTTTAGGCTAAGGTGTAAGGTTAGGTTAAGGGTTAGGTCAAGTTTAGGTTGGGTGTAAGTTAAGTTTAAGTTAGGTGTAGGAGCTGATGTTAAGGTTAGGTTAAGGTTAGAATCAGGTTCAGTAGGTTAAGTTTAGGTTAGAATTAGGTTAAGTTTAGATGTAGTAGGTTAGATTGAGGTTTAGGTGTAGTAGCTTAGGTTAAGGTTAGATTTAGGTTTAGGTGTAGTAGGTTAGGTTTAGGTTAGGTTAAGGTTAGATTTAGGTTTAGGTGTAGTAGGTTAGGTTTAGGTTAGGTTAAGGTTAGATTTAGGTTTAGGTGTAGCAGGTTAGGTTAGGGTTAGATTTAGGTTTAGGTGTAGTAGGTTAAGGTTAGGTTAAGGTTAGATTTAGGTTTAGGTGTAGTAGGTTAAGGTTAGATTTAGGTTTAGGTGTAGTAGGTTAAGGTTAGGTTAAGGTTAGATTTAGGTGTAGTAGATTGTGTTTAGCTTTAGGTTAAGGTTAGATTTAGGTTTAGGTGTAGTAGGTTAAGTTTAGGTTAGGTTAAAGTTAGATTTCGGTTTAGGTGTAGTAGGTTAAGTTTAGGTTAGGTTAAAGTTAGATTTAGGTTTAGGTGTAGTAGGTTAAGGTTAGGTGTAGTAGGTTAAGGTTAGGTCAGGTTAAGGTTAGATTTAGGTTTAGGTGTAGTAGATTGTGTTTAGCTTTAGGTTAAAGTTAGAATTAGGTTTAGGTGTAGAAAGTTAGGTTAAGGTGTAGGCTCATATAATACAATTTCACTGCTGATTTCTGCATGCCCGGGTTGCGTTAGTAACTACATTTAGTACACATCATACAAATTCTTTGAGAGCAGGCTGAGGCAGTGTGGGTGTCTGCTGTAACTAATGTGACAGAACTGTCAGTGTTCTCCTCCAAGCATGCTGAGCTGTTCAATGAGGTTGCATTAGTGTTCTAGCTAAAAGCAACATGATGGTGCTTTTCCAACATAACAGCTATCTGCTACATCTGTAGCATTCAAGCATGCAGCAGATTACTACTGATCACGTTCCTGAAATACAAACAACCCGCAGACTCAAACACTCAAACATATTTCAGGACCTTCTCTTTGGTTTCTATTATGTGTTTTAGGTCTAGAGGAACAAGGTACGAGAAAAGTACAGTGAAACGCCAGTGGTATCAGCTGCATGCTACAGAAGCACTGGATAGACATTAGGATGAAAAAAAAATGATAGCATATTCAATTACAGTATTGCTCTTTAAAGCCAAAACACCTCCTGCTGCCAGGTCTTCAACAGTGAGCTCTCTTTCAGGTGGACTGTAATTAGGGACCTGAATGTGAGATGGGAGGCCTGAGTCACAGCATCGTGTCTCGTCATGTAGATACATTTGATTTCCTAGAAATGACTTTCCTCTGAATTTCCTATGAAATCCACTCCCAAGTGACACTTAACTCCAAAAGTGTGTCTGCACTCCTGCTAAATAGAGTAAATTAACATGACACACATGAACAATACACTCCATTATACAACACAAACAGGAGTACAAAAACGCATCGACTAAAAAAAGTGGACAAATATGACCTTCATGGAAGAGTCATCAGAAGAAAACCTGTCCTGCATCCACACCATTTGGTCTTCTGGAAATCAGGTCACCTTTTGGGAGCAGGGCCTCCCAAACTTTTGCATGCTATTGTATAGAAGTAACGGCGCCCTTTTAGGTGCCGATCTGGTCTCGGTTTGAAGGGATTATTAGGAGTACCTTCATTTAACAAGCACTCTAAAGCTTCTTAGAGCGTCCTTACAGGCTGCCCAGAATGACCCATGCATGCACACATTTGATCAGTTACTGGAGTGATGAAGCGTGCATGATGGGAGTCACCAGTCCAGTGTTTCTGCTTTGTAAAAGACAGCTGGAAGATCTCCTCGCTAACCACAGAAAATAAAGAAGCTTCAAGCAGCACTGCTCAGATCGGAGAACAGAGCGCCTCAGTCAACTCTAGGTGCGGGTACGGGCTTGAATAAACGAATGCTGCGCCGTGTTGTCAAATATTATCTTATGATGAAATAAATGGAGGCACAGGTTTGCTTGCAACCAGCTGATAGCAGGCTTAGCCAAGGTTTTATCACATTTTGTTTGTCGAAATGAGCTGAAGCTGATTTGTGTTTATATAGTCGATCATTCAGATTATCGATTCAGAAGTGACAAGGTTAGTATGGCTGTGCTGGCCTGACATGTAAGCCAAAGCTTTGATCAAAATAATTAATAAATAAATCATTAAATAATAATAAATCATCGGTTATGTAACCGCTTCGGACAATTTTCGCCCAAAATATGTGATCAGCAATGCCTAGATATGTCTCTAATTTAGCCAATCCTGAGAGCTGGAGCTGGAGATCAGATCATATTCGTAAGTTAAGGATTACAGCAGCTCAGTGTGAGGCTCCTCGGTCACAAGACACTGCAGTTCCTCGTTCAACCGCTAGATAAAACCACAGAGCTTGCAGGCGGCTGCAGAACCCCATTAAAGCCAGTGTTATACTCTGCTCAGCGTGCTGGATCCACTCCAGCCAGTCTGGGGTTTTGTTGTTTTTTTTTTTTTTTTATACTGGATCTGACTCAAACTCACAAATGTGTAGAATGTGTTAAGCTGATGTGCCTTGTGGGGGGAAGCAGGGTAAATACTTTTAACACCACTAGGATAGGTCTTGCCAGGTATTTAGCTACCTTCACAGTTTCAGATTTAAGCCTTTTATGGTATTGGGGGTGGGGGGAGGTAGATAGAGCACAAAAGAAAGCACTGGAAACATTTATAAGCCATTATAAGCATTCATAAGATTTTTAGGTCCCAAAAGTAAGGCCTAGCAATATGAAAAAAAATGAACAGTGTATGGATGATAACAGGCCTTGTACTGTGTGGTAAAACGTCTACTTGAGGTGTGTGCTCATACCTCAGAGAGGAATCAATGAATCATTTATGAAATAGAAATAAATCAATATCTTTTGTTAGCCATCAAGGAAAGCAACGTTCATGTTTTATTAATCCAGTATTTTGCATGTTGGTCCATTTATTCAGTCTGAGCATGTTACCTTATTAGCAAACCGGTAACAGCCTCTTTCTGGAGTCAAGCTTCATTAGTCCAGTCTCCTCTATTCTCTGGACACGCACGGACACCTCTCCTTTGAGACCACCTTTAATCAGTGCTTTTGCAGTGTTCAATAACTTGTTTGCACTGCTCTAGCCGTTCGGAGCCACCAGTTTTAACTAGCACAGCGTGTGGCGGTCATTGAGAGTAAATCAATAGGACTTCTGTCCCCCAACAGATGTGCATGTGTTTCAGTCAACACAACAAATGGACAGGCCAGAGGACAATACAAGCATGCATCTACACACAGAATTGAAGTTATGAGCAACACGCATCATATTACAGCAGCATTATGTTGGACAATTAATCCAAAAAAATCCATCAAAACTGGCATTTAGACTGACATCCCTAGTCATCGCAATCTTACCCATGTTGATTACTTTGCTGTGGGTGTACATGTACTGTCCACATACGGTCCACATACTACTGCGTGTGTAGAAACACTGAGCCAACCTCATAATCGAGGTAAAATGTTCAATTAATCCTGATACTGATTTGACATCATATCGCCCAGCACTACATCTAAGCTCAACTGACTATTACATGGAGAACAAAGTCTCTATCACAGCTACTCTGGGTTTGACACGCTGCTAACTGCACTATGCAACTGTAGTGAAGCAGGTAGAACTTAGGAGAATGCGTAACACTGCACAGTCATATTAGTGTCAAATCTTGCTCTACCGCATCAGTCCACATGCTTCTCTTACTTTCGGTTGTGTATCTCTCAGCTTGTCCAAAAATCAACACGCAAGTTGTGTCCTACTGTAGAGGGAGCCCAAGAGCAGATTTTTTTATGCCACTAAAAATTACTTTTGCTGTTCCAAACCTGGCTAGTGCACCCCAAAGGGTGCATCAGCAAGACCACCCCTAGTGACCCGTATTTCTTTCACTCTATGATATAGGGTACAACCATTTGAACACTGCCAATCCCACGGTTGAGAACAAAGCAGAAAAGCCTCCGATTGGCTCATCCATGCATCTATGTGCTTGTTATCCCCTTTTTTTTTTTTTTTTTTTTTATAAAGGTACTGAAAGGCTGTGACACTCGCTGATCTTGAGGGTGGACATGCTCTTGAAAGCTGAGAGAATCTGAGATATGGGGCTGCTTTCGTGCTGCTCTTATTAAAGATCCATTCAACAGCTTAACTTAGTGTGATGTATGCACATCAAAATACTACTCCACCGATGGAGGGTAAGAAGTGCTAGCACTGAGGCTAGGGGAGTGTGTGTATGCACATGCTCACAAGTCCATTTTGAAGACAAAACTTAGGGCTCCAGAGGCTGAAACACTTTAAAGAGCCAATCGGCACCATCCGAGAGATAGAACAGAACAGTATTATAGTGTGGGAGAGCGAGAGCGAGCGAGCGAGCGAGAGAGCGTGTGCAAGTGTGTGGGGTGTGTTGTGTGTGTGTCTAGGTGATGAAAAGAATCTAATGTCTGCCAGCATTTGTACAAAGGGAAGCACAGGAAACATGAAGACAGTGCAGGAAGCAGAGGAGACAAGAGGAAGATACATTGGCTCCAACGGCGTAGGATAACTTCCTTCACTTACTCATCTGTCTGTGTGTGTGTGTGCACGTGTGTGTGTGTGTGTGTGTGTGTGTGTGTGTGTGTGTGTGTGTGTGTGTGTGTGTGGGACTATAGATTGCTCATTAGCCAACCTACAATTACTGTTGGGAATATAGGAAAAACTTTACATTAGGGTTACATATGAACGCATGAGCCAGTTATGACCATCTGCCTGATCTGCTGTTGTTCCTCCATGTGTATCCAAATCCTCTCTGATCATCTGAGGCATGGGTTCTACACGACTACCGAATGTATCTCGCTCTGTGGTATCTGGCACAAAGATGTTAGCAGCTGATGTGTCCTGCTAGTTACATGGTGGATCAGGCTCCTTGCTTTGGAGACCAGGGTCACCCTTTGATCTCCTCAGCATGTTCCTCAAGCCATTCCTAAAGAACAAGCCCAGTGTGGCACACCACGTCGGTACTGGTCCACATCAGTGTTTCTCCCATAACCTCCATTATTGAAATTTCTGGGCCTTTCTGTTGGTATCGTCCAGACGTGAAAGCTTTCGTTACCCCTTGTTGCCGGTTTGTGCATTGTCCGTTCTCTAACCACTGTTGGTAGGTCCTCACCAATGCTGACCAGGAGCATCCCACAAACCATGACCTTTTAAAAATACTCTGACCCAGACTACAAGAACTGACCATTCGCTTACTATCTAACATCCTAGATAGTACAGTCCTAGACCATGACATGCACTGGTGTTATGACATAAGAGCGTGTGTATGTGTGTATGCCCATGCCCGTCTACCCCTCCTGCTCCTTTACTCAATTAGAGAGTTCACCGCCAGTCCCACCGAAATGGTAGTGGGGATGCAACAATGCCAGATTGTGTGCGAGTGTGGGTGCGTGTTTGTGTCTATGCATGTAACAGAATGAGAGACAGAGAGAGATAGAGATGGAGATGGAGAGAGACCCTGAGACAGAGAGAAAGAGAGAAAGAGAGAGAGAGAGAGGTGAGAAACAAGCGTCCTGCCAGCTAGCACTCTAATTACCATCCTGAAAGCGAGGGGAGGGTGAGCAAGAGAGTGCGAGCAGAAGAGTGTGTGCCAGACAGAGAGGGGGAGAGAGCAGTAACGAGTGAAAGAGAGAGACTATAAAAAGCCAAGGTCATAGCCCACACCTCTGCCAAAGCACTGATTAGAAGCAGAGGAATTTGACAAATGGAGCTCAGAGTGTGTGATTACAGTTTGAGTGTGTGACATTTTTTTGTTGTTTTAGGGATCTCACAAAAACGGTATGTAAACATGAGCAGTGTGTGTGTGTGTGTGTGTGTCAGAGAGAGAGAGAGAGAGAGAGAGAGAGAGAGAGAGAGATCAGGAGTGTGTACATATGGAACGCTCCACAGTGAGTGTCCCTGATGCTCATCAGGTCTGGCAGTGCGACACCTGTACAGACTACTGATGCCAACATGCTGAGGAGTGAAGATGCCTCACTCGGATTCTAGAGGCGCAGTAATTACATGTATTTTCAGTTTTTTTCCGTCATCGTCTTAATTGTCAGCGCAGTGCCAGCTGACTCAGAAGATGGGCAGGAACAGATTATGGCATTTTTATAAGGGATTTGCTCCAGTTGATTAGCCATCAAATCAACATCATTATCCAAAGAGCCGTGACTCGACTGGCAGGCGCTAAATTGGTCAATCTTTATTACCGGTTTAGCATGACATCCAATGTGTAATACCTTCTACAGAACTGCAGTTTTACCACACTACAAAATGAGAGCGAGCGCGAGAGTTCACGAGAGCAATCGCAAGCACAAGGAAGGAGATCACAAGCATGACAAAGAGCGAGAGAGTGCACGCGAGAGAAAGAAACCACAAGTGCAAGAGCGAGATTGCAAACTCAAGAGAAAGAAACCATGAGCGAGATAGTGAGAGCGCAAGCGTGAGATAAATTAACCACAAGCACGAGAACGAAAGAACCCTCAAGCGCAAGAGCAAGATCGCAAGCACAATGGGAGAGAGATCGCCAACACGAGAGCGTGAAAGAAACCACAAGTGCGAGAACGAGATCGCAAGCTCGAGACAGCGAAAAAAACCCAAGTGCAAGAGCGAGATTGCCTGTCTGAGAATAAGCGTGCGAGAGATCGCCAGACAAAAAAAAAAAAAAAAGAGTGAGATCGTATGAGTTAGAGAAAGCAAGAGAAACAGACAAATACAGAGACAGACTGAGACAGAAGGACTAGACTGCAGGTTGCCAAGGTGGTGTGTGTGTGTGTGTGTGTGTGTGTGTGTGTGTGTGTGTGTGTGTGTGTGTGTGTGTGTGTACGCACGTGGGAGCTTTAAATCGGCCTCTCGATTTAAAGCTCCCTGAGGAGCGGTACTTTGGTCCAGCCAGTTGCTCTGCAGGCTGGTCTGTGCTGCACTCCTCTCCTACTGACCTCCTCTTTCACCCCACAGCCCTTTGCTCTTCATTCACCCACAGCTGTCCGCTCTGCAGCCACACACTGCTCACAAGAGCAGGAGATTTTTTAGCTTTCTATCCAAGAGCCTCTGAGCATGGAGAGTAAGCATTCCAATGGCATTTTCACCCCAACACACTTCTGCACTGAACACCCAGCACACTCTTATAGCCTGGTTAGATAACTGCACTCAGAACAGCAGAGCAGTTAAGGAGGGGCAGGTTATTAGCTGGAGGGTTTATATTTGTCGCATTTGTGACTGCCCATAGGTCATGAGTCAACAGAAAGGTAGTGTAACAATGACAACTGCCATATATTTTTTGCGATCTGCGTAGCAAACCTGTCCTAGAAAGTAAAGCAGGTTAAATGTACTATGAGCTGTAGGGCTGCACTGATTCCTCAACAATCAGGGAAAAAATAAAACACATGGATTTTTATTGAGGACATGGTCTCGACAGAGTTGCATTGACACCGGAAAGCAGTCCCAGTGAGAAGTGAATAGCTCTGGCTCATGAACACTCCAGCCACACAAGTCAGCAGGAATTCCACAGGAAGAGGAATTCTGAGCTCCAAGCGGGGCGATGAGAGCTGGAGTAGCCAGCTGGCAGCAATAGGAAGAGAGATCGAGCAATAATGACCTGCACTGTGCTTGCTCACTACCTCTCTCTAGCACACATACACACGTTCCACAATGAATGGAAACCACTCGTATTAACTGCTATTAGCCTCTCCATCAAATTAAAGTTGCGCAAGTTGATTTTACACTTTCCTTTAAACTGGCTACAAACAGGGCTGGGGATATATACACACACACACACACACACACACACACACACACACACACACACACACACACACACACACACACAATAATAAATATATTTATTTATTATTGTATTGATTATGTACTATTGCATATGTGCACATTGTGATGGTGATGCTGAAACGATATATTGCGCAGCCATACTTCATTGCATAGCACAAACCCTTTTTTAATCATTAATTATCTATTACTTTATAAGTCAAGCTTCAAAATGATCGGTATAATACTACATGCTCTCCTCCAGGAGCAGCAGAGCTCCATGGCAAAAAGCTTACAGTAAATCCCTGCAGACACGTACAGTGCAGCATGACTCACTCATACACATACACACACCAAGGCTGCTCCCCAGGAAACGGCCGAGATCCTTATCTTTTCCTGCTTGGTGTTCCTGCGTGGTGGCAGCGTGTGCAGGAGTGTGTGTGTGTGTGTGTGAGGGAGTTAAGCAGATTGCTCTACAGGGAGATCTGTGGGCAGTTAAAATACCAGCAGTACTTAACACGCATCACTACATCACACTGCCCTGGAGCAGGGGCCTCTTCTTTACACTACCCCTAACAGTAACACTCTGAACAGCGCAATTTAGTGTCTACCACCATTTTTAGAGGTATATTAGAGTTATTAGAGGTATAGTGTAATTAGCATTGTAACAAACACACCAGCATCTGCATTAAATCTGAGCTCCGAAAGAAAAGGTGGCTTTTTATCTAATCAGGATAATGGGATCTGACGACAGAGCACAACACTACTTTCGAGCAGGTCGGGGTAGAAACGACACTCAACTGTCCCCTAATTTATATCATATATATATATATATATATATATACAGTGAGTCCAAGAAGTATTTGATCCCTTGCTGATTTTCTTCGTTGGCCCACTAATAAAGACATGATCATTCTATACTTTTAATGGTAGATGTATTCTTACATGGAGAGACAGAATATTAAAAAGAAAATCCAGAAAATAAATCTAAGGAATATATATTAATTGATTTGTATTTCATGGAGTGAAATAAGTATTTGATCCCTTAGTATTCATTAG